>NC_090409.1:8974089-9274089 GCF_036365525.1 Heterodontus francisci | reverse complement strand
ATACACAGGGGATAATATTCCAGTTAATTATGAAATTAGATGTCATCACTAATACACAGGTGATAATATTCCAGTTAATTGTTAAATTAGATGTCATCACTAATACACAGGGGATAATATTCCAGTTAATTGTTAAATTAGATGTCATCACGAATACACAGGTGATAATATTCCGGTTAGTTGTTAAACTAGATGTCATCACTAATGCACAGGTGATAATATTACTGTTCATTGTTAAATTAGATGTCATCACAAATACACAGGGGGTAATATTCCAGTTAATTGTTAAATTAGATGTCATCACTAATAAACAGGTGATAATATTCCAGTTTTTTGTTAAATTAGATGTCATCACTAATACACAGGGGATAATATTCCAGTTAATTGTTAAATCAGATGTCATCACTAATACACAGGGGATAATATTCCAGTTAATTGTTAAATTAGATGTCATCACTAATACTCAGGTGATAATATTCCAGTTAATTGTTAATTTAGATGTCATCACTAGTACACAGGGGATAATATTCCAGTTTACTGTTAAATTAGATGTCATCACTAATACACAGGGGTTATTATTCCAGTTAATTGTTAAATTAGATGTCATCACTTGTACACAGGGGATAATATTCCAGTTAATTGTTAAATTTCATGTCATCACAAATACACAGGGGATAATATTCCAGTTAATTGTTAAATTAGATGTCATCACTAATACACAGCTGATAATATTCCAGTTAATTGTTAAATTAGATGTCATCACTAATACACAGGGGATGATATTCCAGTTAATTGTTAAATTAGATGTCATCACTAATACACAGGTGATAATATTCCAGTTAATTGTTAAATCAGATGTCATCACTAATGCACAAGTGATAATATTCCAGTTAATTGTTAAATTAGATGTCATCACTAATATACAGGTGATAATATTCCGGTTAATTGTTAAATTAGATGTCATCACTAATGCACAGGTGATAATATTACTGTTCATTGTTAAATTAGATGTCATCACAAATACACAGGGGATAATATTCCAGTTAATTGTTAAATTAGATGTCATCACTAATAAACAGGTGATAATATTCCAGTTATTTGTTAAATTAGATGTCATCACTAATACACAGGGGATAATATTCCAGTTAATTGTTAAATCAGATGTCATCACTAATACACAGGTGATAATATTCCAGTTAATTGTTAAATTAGATGTCATCACTAGTACACAGGGGATAATATTCCAGTTTACTGTTAAATTAGATGTCATCACTAATACACAGGGGTTATTATTCCAGTTAATTGTTAAATTAAATGTCATCACTAATACACAGGTGATAATATTCCAGTTAATTGTTAAATTTCATGTCATCACAAATACACAGGGGATAATATTCCAGTTAATTGTTAAATTAGATGTCATCACTAATACACAGCTGATAATATTCCAGTTAATTGTTAAATTAGATGTCATCACGAATACACAGGGGATAATATTCCAGTTAATTGTTAAATTTCATGTCATCACAAATACACAGGGGATAATATTCCAGTTAATTGTTAAATTAGATGTCATCACTAATACACAGGGGTTATTATTCCAGTTAATTGTTAAATTAAATGTCATCACTAATACACAGGTGATAATATTCCAGTTAATTGTTAAATTTCATGTCATCACAAATACACAGGGGATAATATTCCAGTTAATTGTTAAATTAGATGTCATCACTAATACACAGGGGTTATTATTCTAGTTAATTGTTAAATTAAATGTCATCACTAATACACAGGTGATAATATTCCAGTTAATTGTTAAATTTCATGTCATCACAAATACACAGGGGATAATATTCCAGTTAATTGTTAAATTTCATGTCATCACAAATACACAGGGGATAATATTCCAGTTAATTGTTAAATTAGATGTCATCACTAATACACAGCTGATAATATTCCAGTTAATTGTTAAATTAGATGTCATCACTAATACACAGGGGATAATATTCCAGTTAATTGTTAAATTTCATGTCATCACAAATACACAGGGGATAATATTCCAGTTAATTGTTAAATTAGATGTCATCACTAATACACAGGTGATAATATTCCAGTTAATTGTTAAATTAGATGTCATCACAGGCACACAGGGGATAATATTCTTGTTTATTGTTAAATTCGATGTCATCACTAATACACAGTGGTTGTTATACCAGTTAATTGTTAAATTAGATGTCATCACGAATACACAGGGGATAATATTCCAGCTAATTGTTAAATTAGATGTCATCACTAATACACAGGTGATAATATTCCAGTTAATTGTTAACTTAGATGTCATCGCGAATACGCAGGGGATAATATTCCAGTTAATTGTTTAATTAGATGTCATCACTAATACACAGGTGAGAATATTCCTGTTTATTGTTAAATTAGATGTCATCACTAATACACAGGTGATAATATTCCAGTTAATTGTTAAATTAGATGTCATCACTAATACACAGGTGATAATATTCCAGTTAATTGTTAAATTAGATATCATCACTAATGCACAGGTGATAATATTCCAGTTAATTGTTAAATTAGATGTCATCACTAATACACAGGGGATAATATTCCAGTTTATTGTTTAATTAGATGTCATCACTAATACACAGGTGATAATATTCCTGTTTATTGTTAAATTAGATGTCATCACTAATACACAGGGGATAATATTCCAGTTAATTGTTTAATTAGATGTCATCACTAATACACAGGTGATAATATTCCTGTTTATTGTTAAATTAGATGTCATCACTAATACACAGGTGATAATATTCCAGTTAATTGTTAAATTAGATGTCATCACTAATACACAGGTGATAATATTCCAGTTAATTGTTAAATTAGATGTCATCACTAATACACATGGGTTATTATTCCAGTTAATTGTTAAATTAGATGTCATCACTAATACACAGGGGATAATATTCCTGTTAATTGTTAAATTTGATGTCATTACTAATACACAGGGGATAATATTCCAGTTAATTGTTAAATTAGATGTCATCACTAATACACAGGTGATAATATTCCAGTTAATTGTTAAATTAGATGTCATCACTAATACACAGGGGATAATACTCCAGTTAATTGTTAAATTAGATGTCATCACAAATACACAGGTGATAATATTCCGGTTAGTTGTTAAATTAGATGTCATCACTCATACACAGGGTATAATATTCCTGTTTTTTGTTAAATTAGATGTCATCACTAATACACAGGGGTTATTATTCCAGTTAATTGCTAAATTAGATGTCATCACTAATACACAGGGGATAATATTCCTGTTAATTGTTAAATTTGATGTCATTACTAACACACAGGGGATAATATTCCAGTTAATTGTTAAATTAGATGTCATCACTAATACACAGGTGATAATATTCCAGTTAATTGTTAAATTAGATGTCATCACTAATACACAGGGGATAATACTCCAGTTAATTGTTAAATTAGATGTCATCACGAATACACAGGTGATAATATTCCGGTTAGTTGTTAAATTAGATGTCATCACTCATACACAGGGGATAATATTCCGGTTAATTGTAAAATTAGATGTCATCACTAATACACAGGGGATAATATTCCAGTTAATTGTTAAATTAGATGTCATCACGAATACACAGGTGATAATATTCCGGTTAGTTGTTAAACTAGATGTCATCACTAATGCACAGGTGATAATATTACTGTTCATTGTTAAATTAGATGTCATCACAAATACACAGGGGGTAATATTCCAGTTAATTGTTAAATTAGATGTCATCACTAATAAACAGGTGATAATATTCCAGTTTTTTGTTAAATTAGATGTCATCACTAATACACAGGGGATAATATTCCAGTTAATTGTTAAATCAGATGTCATCACTAATACACAGGGGATAATATTCCAGTTAATTGTTAAATTAGATGTCATCACTAATACACAGGTGATAATATTCCAGTTAATTGTTAAATTAGATGTCATCACTAGTACACAGGGGATAATATTCCAGTTTACTGTTAAATTAGATGTCATCACTAATACACAGGGGTTATTATTCCAGTTAATTGTTAAATTAGATGTCATCACTCGTACACAGGGGATAATATTCCAGTTAATTGTTAAATTTCATGTCATCACAAATACACAGGGGATAATATTCCAGTTAATTGTTAAATTAGATGTCATCACTAATACACAGCTGATAATATTCCAGTTAATTGTTAAATTAGATGTCATCACTAATACACAGGGGATGATATTCCAGTTAATTGTTAAATTAGATGTCATCACTAATACACAGGTGATAATATTCCAGTTAATTGTTAAATCAGATGTCATCACTAATGCACAAGTGATAATATTCCAGTTAATTGTTAAATTAGATGTCATCACTAATATACAGGTGATAATATTCCGGTTAATTGTTAAATTAGATGTCATCACTAATGCACAGGTGATAATATTACTGTTCATTGTTAAATTAGATGTCATCACAAATACACAGGGGATAATATTCCAGTTAATTGTTAAATTAGATGTCATCACTAATAAACAGGTGATAATATTCCAGTTATTTGTTAAATTAGATGTCATCACTAATACACAGGGGATAATATTCCAGTTAATTGTTAAATCAGATGTCATCACTAATACACAGGTGATAATATTCCAGTTAATTGTTAAATTAGATGTCATCACTAGTACACAGGGGATAATATTCCAGTTTACTGTTAAATTAGATGTCATCACTAATACACAGGGGTTATTAGAATTAGAATTAGAATATTACAGCGCAGTACAGGCCCTTCGGCCCTCGATGTTGCGCCGATCATCTGACCTACACTATTCCATTTACATCCATATGTCTATCCAATGACCACTTAAATGCCCTTAAAGTTGGCGAGTCTACTACTGTTGCAGGCAGGGCGTTCCACGCCCCTACTACTCTCTGCGTAAAGAAACTACCTCTGACATCTGTCCTATATCTTTCACCCCTCAACTTAAAGCTATGTCCCCTCGTGTTTGCCATCCTCATCCGAGGAAAAAGACTCTCACTATCCACCCTATCTAACCCTCTGATTATCTTGTATGTCTCTATTAAGTCACCTCTCCTCCTCCTTCTCTCTAACGAAAACAACCCCAAGTCCCTCAGCCTTTCCTCGTAAGACCTTCCTTCCATACCAGGCAACATCCTAGTAAATCTCCTCTGCACCCTTTCCAAAGCTTCGACATCCTTCCTATAATGCGGTGACCAGAACTGCACGCAATACTCCAGGTGCGGCCTCACCAGAGTTTTGTACAGCTGCATCATGACCCCGTGGCTCTGAAACTCGATCCCCCTACTAATAAAGGCTAACACACCATATGCCTTCTTAACAGCCCTATTAACCTGGGTAGCAACTTTCAGGGATTTATGTACCTGGATACCAAGATCTCTCTGCTCATCTACACTACCAAGAATCTTCCCATTAGCCCAGTACTCGGCATTGCTGTTACTCCTTCCAAAGTGAATCACCTCACACTTCTCCGCATTAAACTCCATTTGCCATCTCTCAGCCCAGCTCTGCAGCCTATCTATGTCCCTCTGTACCCTACAACACCCTTCGACACTATCCACAACTCCACCGACCTTCGTGTCATCCGCAAATTTACTAACCCACCCTTCTACACCCTCATCCAGGTCGTTTATAAAAATGACAAACAGCAGTGGTCCCAAAACAGAACCTTGCGGTACACCACTAGTAACTAAACTCCAGGATGAACATTTGCCATCAACCACCACCCTCTGTCTTCTTTCAGCTAGCCAATTTCTGATCCAAAGCTCTAAATCACCTTCAACCCCATACTTCCGTATTTTCTGCAATAGCCTACCGTGGGGAACCTTATCAAACGCCTTACTGAAATCCATATACACCACATCCACGGCTTTACCCTCATCCACCTGTTTGGTCACCTTCTCGAAAAACTCAATAAGGTTTGTGAGGCACGACCTACCTTTCACAAAACCGTGCTGACTATCGCAAATGAACTTATTCTTTTCAAGATGATTATAAATCCTGTCTCTTATAACCTTTTCCAACATTTTACCCACAACCGAAGTAAGGCTCACAGGTCTATAATTACCAGGGCTGTCTCTACTCCCCTTCTTGAACAAGGGGACAACATTTGCTATCCTCCAGTCCTCCGGCACTACTCCTGTCGACAATGACGACTTAAAGATCAACAACAACGGCTCTGCAATCTCCTCCCTGGCTTCCCAGAGAATCCTAGGATAAATCCCATCTGGCCCAGGGGACTTATCTATTTTCACTCTTTCCAAAATTGCTAACACCTCCTCCTTGTGAATCTCAATCCCATCTAGCCTAGTAGGCTGTATCTCAGTAATCTCCTCGGCAACATTTTCTTTCTCTACTGTAAATACTGACGAAAAATATTCATTTAACGCTTCCCCTATCTCCTCTGATTCCGCACACAACTTCCCACTACTATCCTTGATTGGCCCTGTTCTAACTCTTATCATTCGTTTATTCCTGATATACCTATAGAAAGCCTTAGGGTTTTCTTTGATCCTATCCGCCAATGACTTCTCGTGTCCTCTCCTTGCTCTTCTTAGCCCTCCCTTTAGATCCTTCCTGGCTAGCTTGTAACTCTCAAGCGCCCTAACTGAGCCTTCACGTCTCATCCTAACATAAGCCTTCTTCTTCCTCTTGACAAGCTCTTCAACTTCTTTAGTAAACCACGGCTCCCTTGCTCGACAACTTCCTCCCTGCCTGACAGGTACACACTTATCAAGGACACGCATTAGCTGCTCCTTGAATAAGCTCCACATTTCGTTTGTGCCCATCCCCTGCAGTTTCCTTCCCCATCCTACACATCCTAAATCTTGCCTAATCGCGTCATAATTTCCTTTCCCCCAGCTATAATTCTTGCCCTGCGGTATATACCTGTCCCTGCCCATCGCTAAGGTAAACCTAACCGAATTGTGATCACTATCGCCAAAGTGCTCACCTACATCTAAATCAAACACCTGGCCGGGTTCATTACCCAGTACCAAATCCAATGTGGCATCGCCCCTGGTTGGCCTGTCCACATACTGTGTCAGAAAACCCTCCTGCACACACTGGACAAAAACAGACCCATCTAAAGTACTCGAACTATAGTATTTCCAGTCAATATTTGGAAAGTTAAAGTCCCCCATAACCACTACCCTGTTACTCTCGCTCCTGTCGAGAATCATCTTCGCTATCCTTTCCTCTACATCTCTGGAACTATTCGGAGGTCTATAGAAAACTCCCAACAGGGTGACCTCTCCTCTCCTGTTTCTAACCTCGGCCCAGACTACCTCAGTAGACGAGTCCTCAAACGTCCTTTCTGCCGCTGTAATACTTTCCTTGATTAACAATGCCACACCCCCCCCTCTTTTACCCTCTTCTCTGTTCTTTCTGAAACATCTAAATCCCGGAACCTGCAACATCCATTCCTGCCCCTGCTCTACCCATGTCTCCGAAATGGCCACAACATCAGGATCCCAGGTACCAACCCATGCTGCAAGCTCACCCACCTTATTCCGGATGCTCCTGGCGTTGAAGTAGACACACTTTAAACCAAGTTCTTGCTTGCCAGTGCCCTCTTGCGTCCCTGTAACCTTATCCCCTACCTCACTACTCTCAACAGCCTGTACACTGGCACTGCAATTTAGGTTCCCATTCCCCTGCTGATTTAGTTTAAACCCCCCCGAAGAGCACTAAGAAATCTCCCCCCCAGGATATTGGTACCCCTCTGGTTCAGGTGAAGACCATCCTGTTTGTAGAGGTCCCACCTACCCCAGAAAGAGCCCCAATTATCCAGGAAACCAAAACCCTCCCTCCTACACCATTCCAGTTAATTGTTAAATTAAATGTCATCACTAATACACAGGTGATAAAATTCCAGTTAATTGTTAAATTTCATGTCATCACAAATACACAGGGGATAATATTCCAGTTAATTGTTAAATTAGATGTCATCACTAATACACATCTGATAATATTCCAGTTAATTGTTAAATTAGATGTCATCACGAATACACAGGGGATAATATTCCAGTTAATTGTTAAATTTCATGTCATCACAAATACACAGGGGATAATATTCCAGTTAATTGTTAAATTAGATGTCATCACTAATACACAGGGGTTATTATTCCAGTTAATTGTTAAATTAAATGTCATCACTAATACACAGGTGATAATATTCCAGTTAATTGTTAAATTTCATGTCATCACAAATACACAGGGGATAATATTCCAGTTAATTGTTAAATTAGATGTCATCACTAATACACAGGGGTTATTATTCCAGTTAATTGTTAAATTAAATGTCATCACTAATACACAGGTGATAATATTCCAGTTAATTGTTAAATTTCATGTCATCACAAATACACAGGGGATAATATTCCAGTTAATTGTTAAATTTCATGTCATCACAAATACACAGGGGATAATATTCCAGTTAATTGTTAAATTAGATGTCATCACTAATACACAGCTGATAATATTCCAGTTAATTGTTAAATTAGATGTCATCACTAATACACAGGGGATAATATTCCAGTTAATTGTTAAATTTCATGTCATCACAAATACACAGGGGATAATATTCCAGTTAATTGTTAAATTAGATGTCATCACTAATACACAGGTGATAATATTCCAGTTAATTGTTAAATTAGATGTCATCACAGGCACACAGGGGATAATATTCTTGTTTATTGTTAAATTCGATGTCATCACTAATACACAGTGGTTGTTATACCAGTTAATTGTTAAATTAGATGTCATCACGAATACACAGGGGATAATATTCCAGCTAATTGTTAAATTAGATGTCATCACTAATACACAGGTGATAATATTCCAGTTAATTGTTAACTTAGATGTCATCGCGAATACGCAGGGGATAATATTCCAGTTAATTGTTTAATTAGATGTCATCACTAATACACAGGTGAGAATATTCCTGTTTATTGTTAAATTAGATGTCATCACTAATACACAGGTGATAATATTCCAGTTAATTGTTAAATTAGATGTCATCACTAATACACAGGTGATAATATTCCAGTTAATTGTTAAATTAGATATCATCACTAATGCACAGGTGATAATATTCCAGTTAATCGTTAAATTAGATGTCATCACTAATACACAGGGGATAATATTCCAGTTTATTGTTTAATTAGATGTCATCACTAATACACAGGTGATAATATTCCTGTTTATTGTTAAATTAGATGTCATCACTAATACACAGGGGATAATATTCCAGTTAATTGTTTAATTAGATGTCATCACTAATACACAGGTGATAATATTCCTGTTTATTGTTAAATTAGATGTCATCACTAATACACAGGTGATAATATTCCAGTTAATTGTTAAATTAGATGTCATCACTAATACACAGGTGATAATATTCCAGTTAATTGTTAAATTAGATGTCATCACTAATACACATGGGTTATTATTCCAGTTAATTGTTAAATTAGATGTCATCACTAATACACAGGGGATAATATTCCTGTTAATTGTTAAATTTGATGTCATTACTAATACACAGGGGATAATATTCCAGTTAATTGTTAAATTAGATGTCATCACTAATACACAGGTGATAATATTCCAGTTAATTGTTAAATTAGATGTCATCACTAATACACAGGGGATAATACTCCAGTTAATTGTTAAATTAGATGTCATCACAAATACACAGGTGATAATATTCCGGTTAGTTGTTAAATTAGATGTCATCACTCATACACAGGGTATAATATTCCTGTTTATTGTTAAATTAGATGTCATCACTAATACACAGGGGTTATTATTCCAGTTAATTGCTAAATTAGATGTCATCACTAATACACAGGGGATAATATTCCTGTTAATTGTTAAATTTGATGTCATTACTAACACACAGGGGATAATATTCCAGTTAATTGTTAAATTAGATGTCATCACTAATACACAGGTGATAATATTCCAGTTAATTGTTAAATTAGATGTCATCACTAATACACAGGGGATAATATTCCTGTTAATTGTTAAATTTGATGTCATTACTAACACACAGGGGATAATATTCCAGTTAATTGTTAAATTAGATGTCATCACTAATACACAGGTGATAATATTCCAGTTAATTGTTAAATTAGATGTCATCACTAATACACAGGGGATAATACTCCAGTTAATTGTTAAATTAGATGTCATCACGAATACACAGGTGATAATATTCCGGTTAGTTGTTAAATTAGATGTCATCACTCATACACAGGGGATAATATTCCGGTTAATTGTAAAATTAGATGTCATCACTAATACACAGGGGATAATATTCCAGTTAATTATGAAATTAGATGTCATCACTAATACACAGGTAATAATATTCCAGTTAATTGTTAAATTAGATGTCATCACTAATACACAGGGGATAATATTCCAGTTAATTGTTAAATTAGATGTCATCACTAATACACAGGTGATAATATTCCGGTTAATTGTTAAATTAGATGTCATCACTAATGCACAGGTGATAATATTACTGTTCATTGTTAAATTAGATGTCATCACAAATACACAGGGGATAATATTCCAGTTAATTGTTGAATTAGATTTCATTAATAATAAACAGGTGATAATATTCTAGTTATTTGTTAAATTAGGTGTCATCACTAATACACAGGGGATAATATTCCAGTTAATTGTTAAATCAGATGTCATCACTAATACACAGGGGATAATATTCCAGCTAATTGTTAAATTAGATGTCATCACTAATACACAGGTGATAATATTCCAGTTAATTGTTAAATTAGATGTCATCACTAGTACACAGGGGATAATATTCCAGTTTATTGTTAAATTAGATGTCATCACTAGTACACAGGGGATAATATTCCAGTTAATTGTTAAATTTCATGTCATCACAAATACACAGGTGATAATATTCCAGTAAATTGTTAAATTAGATGTCATCACTAAGACACAGGTGATAATATTCCAGTTAATTATTAAATTAGATGTCATCACTAATACACAGGTGATAATATTCCGGTTAATTGTTAAATTAGATCTCATCACTAATACACAGGGTATAATATTCCGGTTAATTGTTAAATTAGATGTCATCACTCATACACAGGGGATAATATTCCGGTTAATTGTAAAATTAGATGTCATCACTAATACACAGGGGATAATATTGCAGTTAATTATGAAATTAGATGTCATCACTAATACACAGGTGATAATATTCCAGTTAATTGTTAAATTAGATGTCATCACTAATACACAGGGGATAATATTCCAGTTAATTGTTAAATTAGATGTCATCACGAATACACAGGTGATAATATTCCGGTTAGTTGTTAAATTAGATGTCATCACTAATGCACAGGTGATAATATTACTGTTCATTGTTAAATTAGATGTCATCACAAATACACAGGGGGTAATATTCCAGTTAATTGTTAAATTAGATGTAATCACTAATAAACGGGTGATAATATTCCAGTTTTTTGTTAAATTAGATGTCATCACTAATACACAGGGGATAATATTCCAGTTAATTGTTAAATCAGATGTCATCACTAATACACAGGGGATAATATTCCAGTTAATTGTTAAATTAGATGTCATCACTAATACACAGGTGATAATATTCCAGTTAATTGTTAAATTAGATGTCATCACTAGTACACAGGGGATAATATTCCAGTTTACTGTTAAATTAGATGTCATCACTAATACACAGGGGTTATTATTCAAGTTAATTGTTAAATTAGATGTCATCACTCGTACACAGGGGATAATATTCCAGTTAATTGTTAAATTTCATGTCATCACAAATACACAGGGGATAATATTCCAGTTAATTGTTAAATTAGTTGTCATCACTAATACACAGCTGATAATATTCCAGCTAATTGTTAAATTAGATGTCATCACTAATACACAGGGGATGCTATTCCAGTTAACTGTTAAATTAGATGTCATCACTAATACACAGGTGATAATATTCCAGTTAATTGTTAAATTAGATATCATCACTAATACACAGGTGATAATATTCCAGTTAATTGTTAAATTAGATGTCATCACTAATGCACAAGTGATAATATTCCAGTTAATTGTTAAATTAGATGTCATCACTAATACACAGGTGATAATATTCCGGTTAATTGTTAAATTAGATGTCATCACTAATGCACAGGTGATAATATTACTGTTCATTGTTAAATTAGATATCATCACAAATACACAGGGGATAATATTCCAGTTAATTGTTAAATTAGATGTCATCACTAATAAACAGGTGATAATATTCCAGTTATTTGTTAAATTAGATGTCATCACTAATACACAGGGGATAATATTCCAGTTAATTGTTAAATCAGATATCATCACTAATACACAGGGGATAATATTCCAGTTAATTGTTAAATTAGATGTCATCACTAATACACAGGTGATAATATTCCAGTTAATTGTTAAATTAGATGTCATCACTAGTACACAGGGGATAATATTCCAGTTTACTGTTAAATTAGATGTCATCACTAATACACAGGGGTTATTATTCCAGTTAATTGTTAAATTAAATGTCATCACTAGTACACAGGTGATAATATTCCAGTTAATTGTTAAATTAGATGTCATCACTAATACACAGCTGATAATATTCCAGTTAATTGTTAAATTAGATGTCATCACGAATACACAGGGGATGATATTCCAGTTAATTGTTAAATTAGATGTCATCACTAATACACAGGTGATAATATTCCAGTTAATTGTTAAATCAGATGTCATCACTAATGCACAAGTGATAAAATTCCAGTTAATTGTTAAATTAGATGTCATCACTAATACACAGGTGATAATATTCCAGTTAATTGTTAAATTAGATGTCATCACTGGCACACAGGGGATAATATTCCTGTTTATTGTTAAATTCGATGTCATCACTAATACACAGTGGTTATTATACCAGTTGATTGTTAAATTAGATGTCATCACGAATACACAGGGGATAATATTCCAGCTAATTGTTAAATTAGATGTCATCACTAAGACACAGGTGATAATATTCCAGTTAATTGTTAACTTAGATGTCATCGCGAATACGCAGGGGATAATATTCCAGTTAATTGTTTAATTAGATGTCATCACTAATACACAGGTGATAATATTCCTGTTTATTGTTAAATTAGATGTCATCACTAATACACAGGTGATAATATTCCAGTTAATTGTTAAATTAGATGTCATCACTAATACACAGGTGATAATATTCCAGTTAATTGTTAAATTAGATGTCATCACTAATACACAGCTGATAATATTCCAGTTAATTGTTAAATTAGATGTCATCACTAATACACAGTGGATAATACTCCAGTTAATTGTTAAATTAGATGTCATCACGAATACACAGGGGATGATATTCCAGTTAATTGTTAAATTAGATGTCATCACTAATACACAGGTGATAATATTCCAGTTAATTGTTAAATCAGATGTCATCACTAATCACAGGTGATAATAGTCCAGTTAATTATTAAATTAGATGTCATCACGAATACACAGGCGATAATATTCCAGTTAATTGTTAAATTAGATTTCATCAGTAATACACAGGGGATAATATTCCTGTTTATTGTTAAATTCGATGTCATCACTAATACACAGTGGTTATTATTCCAGTTAATTGTTAAATTAGATGTCATCACGAATACACAGGGGATAATATTCCAGCTAATTGTTAATTTAGATGTCATCACTAATACACAGGTGATAATATTACTGTTCATTGTTAAATTAGATGTCATCACAAATACACAGGGGATAATATTCCAGTTAATTGTTGAATTAGATGTCATTAATAATAAACAGGTGATAATATTCTAGTTATTTGTTAAATTAGATGTCATCACTAATACACAGGGGATAATATTCCAGTTAATTGTTAAATCAGATGTCATCACTAATACACAGGGGATAATATTCCAGTTAATTGTTAAATTAGATGTCATCACTAATACACAGGTGATAATATTCCAGTTAATTGTTAAATTAGATGTCATCACTAGTACACAGGGGATAATATTCCAGTTTATTGTTAAATTAGATGTCATCACTAATACACAGGGGTTATTATTCCAGTTGATTGTTAAATTAGATGTCATCACTAATACACAGGTGATAATATTCCAGTTAATTGTTAAATTAGATGTCATCACTAATACACAGGTGATAATATTCCAGTTAATTGTTAAATTCGATGTCATCACTAATACACAGGGGATAATATTCCAGTTAATTGTTAAATTAGATGTCATCACTAATACACAGGTGATAATATTCCAGTTAATTGTTAAATTAGATGTCATCACTAATACACAGGTGATAATATTCCAGTTAATTGTTAAATTAGATGTCATCACTAATACACAGGTGATAATATTCCAGTTAATTGTTAAATTCGATGTCATCACTAATACACAGGGGATAATATTCCTGTTTATTGTTAAATTCGATGTCATCACTAATACACAGGGGATAATATTCAAGTTAATTGTTAAATTAGATGTCATCACTAGTACACAGGGGATAATATTCCAGTTTATTGTTAAATTAGATGTCATCACTAATACACAGTGGTTATTATTCCAGTTAATTGTTAAATTAGATGTCATCACGAATACACAGGGGATAATATTCCAGCTAATTGTTAATTTAGATGTCATCACTAATACACAGGTGATAATATTCCAGTTAATTGTTAAATTAGATGTCATCGCGAATACGCAGGGGATAATATTCCAGTTAATTGTTTAATTAGATGTCATCACTAATACACAGATGATAATATTCCAGTTTATTGTTAAATTAGATGTCATCACTAATACACAGGTGATAATATTCCAGTTAATTGTTAAATTAGATGTCATCACTGATACACAGGGTATAATATTCCTGTTAATTGTTAAATTTGATGTCATCACTAATACACAGGGGATAATATTCCAGTTAATTGTTAAATTAGATGTCATCACTAATACACAGGTGATAATATTCCAGTTAATTGTTAAATTGGATGTCATCACTAATACACAGGTGATAATATTCCAGTTAATTGTTAAATTAGATGTCATCACTAATACACAGGGGATAATATTCCTGTTAATTGTTAAATTTGATGTCGTCACTAATACACAGGGGATAATATTCCAGTTAATTGTTTAATTAGATGTCATCATTAATACACAGGTGATAATATTCCTGTTTATTGTTAAATTAGATGTCATCACTAATACACAGGTGATAATATTCCAGTTAATTGTTAAATTAGATGTCATCACTAATACACAGGTGATAATATTCCAGTTAATTGTTAAATTAGATGTCATCACCAGCACACAGGTGATAATATTCCAGTTAATTGTTAAATTAGATGTCATCACTAATACACAGGGGATAATATTCCTGTTAATTGTTAAATTTGATGTCATCACTAATACACAGGGGATAACATTCCAGTTAATTGTTAAATTAGATGTCATCACTAATACACAGGTGATAATATTCCAGTTAATTGTTAAATTAGATGTCATCACTAATACACAGGTGATAATATTCCAGTTAATAGTTAAATTAGATGTCATCACTAATACACAGGTGATAATATTCCAGTTAATTGTTAAATTAGATATCATCACTCATACACAGGGGATAATATTCCGTTTAATTGTAAAATTAGATGTCATCACTAATACACAGGGGATAATATTCCAGTTAATTATGAAATTAGATGTCATCACTAATACACAGGTAATAATATTCCAGTTAATTGTTAAATTAGATGTCATCACTAATACACAGGGGATAATATTCCAGTTAATTGTTAAATTAGATGTCATCACTAATACACAGGTGATAATATTCCGGTTAATTGTTAAATTAGATGTCATCACCAATGCACAGGTGATAATATTACTGTTCATTGTTAAATTAAATGTCATCACAAATAAACAGGTGATAATATTCCAGTTAATTGTTGAATTAGATGTCATTAATAATAAACAGGTGATAATATTCTAGTTATTTGTTAAATTAGATGTCATCACTAATACACAGGGGATAATATTCCAGTTAATTGTTAAATCAGATGTCATCACTAATACACAGGGGATAATATTCCAGTTAATTGTTAAATTAGATGTCATCACTAATACACAGATGATAATATTCCAGTTTATTGTTAAATTAGATGTCATCACTAATACACAGGGGTTATTATTCCAGTTAATTGTTAAATTAGATGTCATCACTCGCACACAGGGGATAATATTCCAGTTAATTGTTAAATTTCATGTCATCACAAATACACAGGGGATAATATTCCAGTTAATTGTTAAATTAGATGTCATCACTAATACACAGCTGATAGTATTCCAGTTAATTGTTAAATTAGATGTCATCACTAATACACAGTGGATAATACTCCAGTTAATTGTGAAATTAGATGTCATCACGAATACACAGGGGATGATATTCCAGTTAATTGTTAAATTAGATGTCATCACTAATACACAGGGGATAATATTCCAGTTAATTGTTAAATCAGATGTCATCACTAATGCACAGGTGATAATATTCCAGTTAATTATTAATTTAGATGTCATCACTAATACACAGGTGATAATATTCCAGTTAATTGTTAAATTAGATGTCATCACTGGCACACAGGGGATAATATTCCTGTTTATTGTTAAATTCGATGTCATCACTAATACACAGTGGTTATTATTCCAGTTAATTGTTAAATTAGATGTCATCACGAATACACAGGGGATAATATTCCAGTTAATTGTTAAATTAGATGTCATCACTAATACACAGGGGATAATATTCCAGTTAATTGTTAAATTAGATGTCATCACTAATACACAGGTGATAATATTCCAGTTAATTGTTAAATTAGATGTCATCACTAATACACAGGGGATAATACTCCAGTTAATTGTTAAATTAGATGTCATCACGAATACACAGGTGATAATATTCCAGTTAATTGCTAAATTAGATGTCATCACTAATACACAGGTGATAATATTCCAGTTAATTGTTAAATTAGATGTCATCACGAATACACAGGTGATAATATTCCAGTTAATTGCTAAATTAGATGTCATCACTAATACACAGGTGATAATATTCCAGTTAATTGTTAAATTAGATGTCATCACTAATACACAGGGGATAATACCCCAATTAATTGTTAAATTAGATGTCATCACGAATGCACAGGGGATAATATTCCAGTTAATTGTTAAATTTGATGTCATCACTAATACACAGGGCATAATATTCCAGTTAATTGTTAAATTAGATGTCATCACTAATACACAGGTGATAATATTCCAGTTAATTGTTAAATTAGATGTCATCACTAGTACACAGGGGATAATATTCCAGTTTATTGTTAAATTAGATGTCATCACTAATACACAGGTGATAATATTCCAGTTAATTGTTAAATTTCATGTCATCACAAATACACAGGGGATAATATTCCAGTTAATTGTTAAATTAGATGTCATCACTAGTACACAGGGGATAATATTCCAGTTATTTGTTAAATTTCATGTCATCACAAATACACAGGGGATAATATTCCAGTTAATTGTTAAATTAGATGTCATCACTAATACACAGCTGATAATATTCCAGTTAATTGTTAAATTAGATGTCATCACTAATACACACCGGATAATACTCCAGTTAATTGTTAAATTAGATGTCATCACGAATACACAGGGGATGATATTCCAGTTAATTTTTAAATTAGATGTCATCACTAATACACAGGTGATAATATTCCAGTTAATTGTTAAATCAGATGTCATCACTAATACACAGGGGATAATATTTCTGTTTATTGTTAAATTCGATGTCATCACTAATACACAGGGGTTATTATTCCAGTTAATTGTTAAATTAGATGTCATCACTAATACACAGGTGATAATATTCCAGTTTATTGTTAAATTAGATGTCATCACTAATACACAGTGGTTATTATTCCAGTTAATTGTTAAATTAGATGTCATAACTAATACACAGGGGATAATATTCCTGTTAATTGTTAAATTTGATGTCATCACTAATACACAGGGGATAATATTCCAGTTAATTGTTAAATTAGATGTCATAACTAATACACTGGTGATAATATTCCAGTTAATTGTTAAATTAGATGTCATCACTAGCACACAGGGGATAATATTCCTGCTATTGTTAAATCAGATGTCATCACTAATGCACAGGTGATAATATTCCAGTAAATTGTTAATTTGGATGTCATCATTAATACACAGGTGATAATATTTCGGTTAATTGTTAAATTAGATGCCATCGCGAATGCACAGCTGATAATATTCCGGTTAATTGTTAAATTTGATGTCATCACTAAGACACAGGTGATAGTATTCCAGTAAATTGTTAAATTAGATGTCATCACTAAGACACAGGTGATAATATTCCGGTTAATTGTTAAATTAGATGTCATCACTAAGACACAGGTGATAATATTCCGGTTAATTTTTCAATTTGATGTCATCACTAATACACAGGTGATAATATTCTGGTTAATTGTTAAATTAGATGCCATCGCGAATGCACATCTGATAATATTCCGGTTAATTGTTAAATTTGATGTCATCACTAAGACACAGGTGATAGTATTCCAGTAAATTGTTAAATTAGATGTCATCACTAAGACACAGGTGATAATATTCCAGTTAATTATTAAATTAGATGTCATCACTAATACACAGGTGATAATATTCCGGTTAATTGTTAAATTAGATGTCATCACTAAGACACAGGTGATAATATTCCGGTTAATTGTTAAATTAGATGTCATCACCAAGACACAGGTGATAATACTAAGGTTAATTGTTAAATTAGATCTCATCACTAATACACAGGGTATAATATTCCGGTTAATTGTTAAATTAGATGTCATCACTCATCCACAGGGGATAATATTCCGGTTAATTGTAAAATTAGATGTCATCACTAATACACAGGGGATAATATTCCAGTTAATTATGAAATTAGATGTCATCACTAATACACAGGTGATAATATTCCAGTTAATTGTTAAATTAGATGTCATCACTAATACACAGGGGATAATATTCCAGTTAATTGTTAAATTAGATGTCATCACGAATACACAGGTGATAATATTCCGGTTAGTCGTTAAATTAGATGTCATCACTAATGCACAGGTGATAATATTACTGTTCATTGTTAAATTAGATGTCATCACTAATACACAGGGGGTAATATTTCAGTTAATTGTTAAATTAGATGTCATCACTAATAAACAGGTGATAATATTCCAGTTTTTTGTTAAATTAGATGTCATCACTAATACACAGGGGATAATATTCCAGTTAATTGTTAAATCAGATGTCATCACTAATACACAGGGGATAATATTCCAGTTTACTGTTAAATTAGATGTCATCACTAATACACAGGGGTTGTTATTCCAGTTAATTGTAAAATTAGATGTCATCACTCGTACACAGGGGATAATATTCCAATTAATTGTTAAATTTCATGTCATCACAAATACACAGGGGATAATATTCCAGTTAATTGTTAAATTAGATGTCATCACTAATACACAGCTGATAATATTCCGGTTAATTTTTCAATTTGATGTCATCACTAATACACAGGTGATAATATTCTGGTTAATTGTTAAATTAGATGCCATCGCGAATGCACAGCTGATAATATTCCGGTTAATTGTTAAATTTGATGTTATCACTAAGACACAGGTGATAGTATTCCAGTAAATTGTTAAATTAGATGTCATCACTAATACACAGGTGATAATATTCCGGTTAATTGTTAAATTAGATGTCATCACTAAGACACAGGTGATAATATTCCGGTTAATTGTTAAATTAGATGTCATCACTAAGACACAGGTGATAATATTCCAGTTAATTATTAAATTAGATGTCATCACTAATACACAGGTGATAATATTCCGGTTAATTGTTAAATTAGATGTCATCACTAAGACACAGGTGATAATATTCCGGTTAATTGTTAAATTAGATGTCATCACCAAGACACAGGTGATAATACTAAGGTTAATTGTTAAATTAGATCTCATCACTAATACACAGGGTATAATATTCCGGTTAATTGTTAAATTAGATGTCATCACTCATACACAGGGGATAATATTCCGGTTAATTGTAAAATTAGATGTCATCACTAATACACAGGGGATAATATTCCAGTTAATTATGAAATTAGATGTCATCACTAATACACAGGTGATAATATTCCAGTTAATTGTTAAATTAGATGTCATCACTAATACACAGGGGATAATATTCCAGTTAATTGTTAAATTAGATGTCATCACGAATACACAGGTGATAATATTCCGGTTAGTCGTTAAATTAGATGTCATCACTAATGCACAGGTGATAATATTACTGTTCATTGTTAAATTAGATGTCATCACTAATACACAGGGGGTAATATTTCAGTTAATTGTTAAATTAGATGTCATCACTAATAAACAGGTGATAATATTCCAGTTTTTTGTTAAATTAGATGTCATCACTAATACACAGGGGATAATATTCCAGTTAATTGTTAAATCAGATGTCATCACTAATACACAGGGGATAATATTCCAGTTTACTGTTAAATTAGATGTCATCACTAATACACAGGGGTTGTTATTCCTGTTAATTGTAAAATTAGATGTCATCACTCGTACACAGGGGATAATATTCCAATTAATTGTTAAATTTCATGTCATCACAAATACACAGGGGATAATATTCCAGTTAATTGTTAAATTAGATGTCATCACTAATACACAGCTGATAATATTCCAGTTAATTGTTAAATTAGATGTCATCACTAATACACAGGGGATGATATTCCAGTTAATTGTTAAATTAGATGTCATCACTAATACACAGGTGATAATATTCCAGTTAATTGTTAAATCAGATGTCATTACTAATGCACAGGTGATAATATTCCGGTTAATTGTTAAATTAGATGTCATCACTAATGCACAGGTGATAATACTACTGTTCATTGTTAAATTAGATGTCATCACAAATACACAGGGGATAATATTCCAGTTAATTGTTAAATTAGATGTCATCACTAATAAACAGGTGATAATATTCCAGTTATTTGTTAAATTAGATGTCATCACTAATACACAGGGGATAATATTCCAGTTAATTGTTAAATCAGATGTCATCACTAATACACAGGGGATAATATTCCAGTTAATTGTTAAATTAGATGTCATCACTAATACACAGGTGATAATATTCCAGTTAATTGTTAAATTAGATATCATCACTAACACACAGGTGATAATATTCCAGTTAATTGCAAAATTAGATGTCATCACTAATACACAGGTGATAATATTCCAGTTAATTGTTAAATTAGATGTCATCACTAATACACAGGGGTTATTATTCCAGTTAATTGTTAAATTAAATGTCATCACTAGTACACAGGGGATAATATTCCAGTTAATTGTTAAATTTCATGTCATCACAAATACACAGGGGATAATATTCCAGTTAATTGTTAAATTAGATGTCATCACTAATACACAGCTGATAATATTCCAGTTAATTGTTAAATTTCATGTCATCACAAATACACAGGGGATAATATTCCAGTTAATTGTTAAATTAGATGTCATCACTAATACACAGGGGATGATATTCCAGTTAATTGTTAAATTAGATGTCATCACTAATACACAGGTGATAATTTTCATGTTAATTGTTAAATCAGATGTCATCACTAATACACAGGGGATAATATTCCTGTTTATTGTTAAATTCGATGTCATCACTAATACACAGTGGTTATTATACCAGTTAATTGTTAAATTAGATGTCATCACGAATACACAGGGGATAATATTCCAGCTAATTGTTAAATTAGATGTCATCACTAATACACAGGTGATAATATTCCAGTTAATTGTTAAATTAGATGTCATCGCGAATACGCAGGGGATAATATTCCAGTTAATTGTTTAATTAGATGTCATCACTAATACACAGGTGATAATATTCCTGTTTATTGTTAAATTAGATGTCATCACTAATACACAGGTGATAATAATCCAGTTAATTGTTAAATTAGATGTCATCACTAATACACAGGGGATAATATTCCTGTTTATTGTTAAATTAGATGTCATCACTAATACACATGGGTTATTATTCCAGTTAATTGTTAGATTAGATGTCATCACTAATACACAGGGTATAATATTCCTGTTTATTGTTAAATTAGATGTCATCACTAATACACAGGGGTTATTATTCCAGTTAATTGTTAAATTAGATGTCATCACTAATACACAGGGGATAATATTCCTGTTAATTGTTAAATTTGATGTCATCACTAATACACAGGGGATAATATTCCAGTTAATTGTTAAATTAGATGTCATCACTAATACACAGGTGATAATATTCCAGTTAATTGTTAAATTAGATGTCATCACTAATACACAGGGGATAATACTCCAGTTAATTGTTAAATTAGATGTCATCACGAATACACAGGTGATAATATTCCGGTTAGTTGTTAAATTAGATGTCATCACTCATACACAGGGGATAATATTCCGGTTAATTGTAAAATTAGATGTCATCACTAATACACAGGGGATAATATTCCAGTTAATTATGAAATTAGATGTCATCACTAATACACAGGTGATAATATTCCAGTTAATTGTTAAATTAGATGTCATCACTAAAACACAGGTGATAATATTCCAGTTAATTGTGAAATTAGATGTCATCACTAATACACAGGTAATAATATTCCAGTTAATTGTTAAATTAGATGTCATCACTAATACACAGGGAATAATATTCCAGTTAATTGTTGAATTAGATGTCATTAATAATAAACAGGTGATAATATTCTAGTTATTTGTTAAATTAGATGTCATCACTAATACACAGGGGATAATATTCCAGTTAATTGTTAAATCAGATGTCATCACTAATACACAGGGGATAATATTCCAGTTAATTGTTAAATTAGATGTCATCACTAATACACAGGTGATAATATTCCAGTTAATTGTTAAATTAGATGTCATCACTAATGCACAGGTGATAATATTACTGTTCATTGTTAAATTAGATGTCATCACAAATACACAGGGGATAATATTCCAGTTAATTGTTGAATTAGATGTCATTAATAATAAACAGGTGATAATATTCTAGTTATTTGTTAAATTAGATGTCATCACTAATACACAGGGGATAATATTCCAGTTAATTGTTAAATCAGTTGTCATCACTAATACACAGGGGATAATATTCCAGTTAATTGTTAAATTAGATGTCATCACTAATACACAGGGGTTATTATTCCAGTTAATTGTTAAATTAGATGTCATCACTAGCACACAGGGGATAATATTCCAGTTAATTGTTAAATTTCATGTCATCACAAATACACAGGGGATAATATTCCAGTTAATTGTTAAATTAGATGTCATCACTAATACACAGCTGATAATATTCCAGTTAATTGTTAAATTAGATGTCATCACTAATACACAGTGGATAATACTCCAGTTAATTATTAAATTAGATGTCATCACTAATACACAGGTGATAATATTCCAGTTAATTGTTAAATTAGATGTCATCACTAATACACAGGGGATAATATTCCGGTAAATTGTTAATTTAGATGTCATCACTGGCACACAGGGGATAATATTCCAGTTAATTGTTAAATTAGATGTCATCGCGAATACGCAGGGGATAATATTCCAGTTAATTGTTTAATTAGATGTCATCACTAATACACAGGTGATAATATTCCAGTTGATTGTTAAATTAGATGTCATCACTAATACACAGTGGTTATTATTCCAGTTAATTGTTAAATTAGATGTCATCACGAATACACAGGGGATAATATTCCAGCTAATTGTTAATTTAGATGTCATCACTAATACACAGGTGATAATATTCCAGTTAATTGTTAAATTAGATGTCATCGCGAATACGCAGGGGATAATATTCCAGTTAATTGTTTAATTAGATGTCATCACTAATACACAGGTGATAATATGTCAGTTGATTGTTAAATTAGATGTCATCACTAATACACAGGTGATAATATTCCAGTTAATTGTTAAATTAGATGTCATCACAAATACACAGGTGATAATATTCCAGTTAATTGTTAAATTAGATGTCATCACTGGCACACAGGGGATAATATTCCTGTTTATTGTTAAATTCGATGTCATCACGAATACACAGGGGATAATATTCCAACTAATTGTTAATTTAGATGTCATCACTAATACACAGGTGATAATATTCCAGTTAATTGTTAAATTAGATGTCATCGCGAATACGCAGGGGATAATATTCCAGTTAATTGTTTAATTAGATGTCATCACTAATACACAGGTGATAATATTCCAGTTAATTGCTAAATTAGATGTCATCACTAATACACAGGTGATAATATTCCAGTTAATTGTTAAATCAGATGTCATCACTAATGCACAAGTGATAATATTCCAGTTAATTGTTAAATTAGATGTCATCACTAATACACAGGTGATAATATTCCGGTTAATTGTTAAAATAGATGTCATCACTAATGCACAGGTGATAATATTACTGTTCATTGTTAAATTAGATGTCATCACAAATACACAGGGGATAATATTCCAGTTAATTGTTAAATTAGATGTCATCACTAATAAACAGGTGATAATATTCCAGTTATTTGTTAAATTAGATGTCATCACTAATACACAGGGGATAATATTCCAGTTAATTGTTAAATCAGATGTCATCACTAATACACAGGGGATATTATTCCAGTTAATTGTTAAATTAGATGTCATCACTAATACACAGGTGATAATATTCCAGTTAATTGTTAAATTAGATGTCATCACTAGTACACAGGGGATAATATTCCAGTTTACTGTTAAATTAGATGTCATCACTAATACACAGGGGTTATTATTCCAGTTAATTGTTAAATTAGATGTCATCACTAATACACAGGGGATAATATTCCTGTTAATTGTTAAATTTGATGTCATCACTAATACACAGGGGATAACATTCCAGTTAATTGTTAAATTAGATGTCATCACTAATACACAGGTGATAATATTCCAGTTAATTGTTAAATTAGATGTCATCACTAATACACAGGGGATAATACTCCAGTTAATTGTTAAATTAGATGTCATCACGAATACACAGGTGATAATATTCCAGTTAATTGCTAAATTAGATGTCATCACTAATACACAGGTGATAATATTCCAGTTAATAGTTAAATCAGATGTCATCACTAATGCACAAGTGATAATATTCCAGTTAATTGTTAAATTAGATGTCATCACTAATACACAGGTGATAATATTCCGGTTAATTGTTAAATTAGATGTCATCACTAATGCACAGGTGATAATATTACTGTTCATTGTTAAATTAGATGTCATCACAAATACACAGGGGATAATATTCCAGTTAATTGTTAAATTAGATGTCATCACTAATAAACAGGTGATAATATTCCAGTTATTTGTTAAATTAGAAGTCATCACTAATACACAGGGGATAATATTCCAGTTAATTGTTAAATCAGATGTCATCACTAATACACAGGGGATAATATTCCAGTTAATTGTTAAATAAGATGTCATCACTAATACACAGGTGATAATATTCCAGTTAATTGTTAAATTAGATGTCATCACTAGTACACAGGGGATAATATTCCTGTTTATTGTTAAATCAGATGTCATCACTAATACACAGGGGATAATATTCCAGTTAATTGTTAAATTAGATGTCATCACTAGTACACAGGGGATAATATTCCAGTTTACTGTTAAATTAGATGTCATCACTAATACACAGGGGTTATTATTCCAGTTAATTGTTAAATTAGATATCATCACTAATACACAGGGGATAATATTCCAGTTAATTGTTAAATTTCATGTCATCACAAATACACAGGGGATAATATTCCAGTTAATTGTTAAATTAGATGTCATCACTAATACACAGCTGATAATATTCCAGTTAATTGTTAAATTAGATGTCATCACTAATACACAGGGGATGATATTCCAGTTAATTGTTAAATTAGATGTCATCACTAATACACAGGTGATAATATTCCAGTTAATTGTTAAATCAGATGTCATCACTAATGCACAAGTGATAAAATTCCAGTTAATTGTTAAATTAGATGTCATCACTAATACACAGGTGATAATATTCCAGTTAATTGTTAAATTAGATGTCATCACTGGCACACAGGGGATAATATTCCTGTTTATTGTTAAATTCGATGTCATCACTAATACACAGTGGTTATTATACCAGTTAATTGTTAAATTAGATGTCATCACGAATACACAGGGGATAATATTCCAGCTAATTGTTAAATTAGATGTCATCACTAATACACAGGTGATAATATTCCAGTTAATTGTTAAATTAGATGTCATCGCGAATAAGCAGGGGATAATATTCCAGTTAATTGTTTAATTAGATGTCATCATTAATACACAGGTGATAATATTCCTGTTTATTGTTAAATTAGATGTCATCACTAATACACAGGTGATAATATTCCAGTTAATTGTTAAATTAGATGTCATCACTAATACACAGGTGATAATATTCCAGTTAATTGTTAAATTAGATGTCATCACTAATACACAGGGTACAATATTCCTGTTTATTGTTAAATTAGATGTCATCACTAATACACAGGGGTTATTATTCCAGTTAATTGTTAAATTAGATGTCATCACTAATACACAGGGTATAATATTCCTGTTTATTGTTAAATTAGATGTCATCACTAATACACAGGTGATAATATTCCAGTTAATTGTTAAATTAGATGTCATCACTAATACACAGGGGTTATTATTCCAGTTAATTGTTAAATTAGATGTCATCACTAATACACAGGGGATAATATTCCTGTTAATTGTTAAATTTGATGTCATCACTAATACACAGGGGATAATATTCCAGTTAATTGTTTAATTAGATGTCATCATTAATACACAGGTGATAATATTCCTGTTTATTGTTAAATTAGATGTCATCACTAATACACAGGTGATAATATTCCAGTTAATTGTTAAATTAGATGTCATCACCAGCACACAGGTGATAATATTCCAGTTAATTGTTAAATTAGATGTCATCACTAATACACAGGGGATAATATTCCTGTTAATTGTTAAATTTGATGTCATCACTAATACACAGGGGATAACATTCCAGTTAATTGTTAAATTAGATGTCATCACTAATACACAGGTGATAATATTCCAGTTAATTGTTAAATTAGATGTCATCACTAATACACAGGTGATAATATTCCAGTTAATAGTTAAATTAGATGTCATCACTAATACACAGGTGATAATATTCCAGTTAATTGTTAAATTAGATATCATCACTCATACACAGGGGATAATATTCCAGTTAATTGTAAAATTAGATGTCATCACTAATACACAGGGGATAATATTCCAGTTAATTATGAAATTAGATGTCATCACTAATACACAGGTAATAATATTCCAGTTAATTGTTAAATTAGATGTCATCACTAATACACAGGGGATAATATTCCAGTTAATTGTTAAATTAGATGTCATCACTAATACACAGGTGATAATATTCCGGTTAATTGTTAAATTAGATGTCATCACCAATGCACAGGTGATAATATTCCAGTTAATTGTTGAATTAGATGTCATTAATAATAAACAGGTGATAATATTCTAGTTATTTGTTAAATTAGATGTCATCACTAATACACAGGGGATAATATTCCAGTTAATTGTTAAATCAGATGTCATCACTAATACACAGGGGATAATATTCCAGTTAATTGTTAAATTAGATGTCATCACTAATACACAGGTGATAATATTCCAGTTAATTGTTAAATTAGATGTCATCACTAATGCACAGGTGATAATATTCCAGTTAATTATTAAATTAGATGTCATCACTAATACACAGGTGATAATATTCCAGTTAATTGTTAAATTAGATGTCATCACTGGCACACAGGGGATAATATTCCTGTTTATTGTTAAATTCGATGTCATCACTAATACACAGTGGTTATTATTCCAGTTAATTGTTAAATTAGATGTCATCACTAATACACAGGTGATAATATTCCAGTTTATTGTTAAATTAGATGTCATCACTAATACACAGGTGATAATATTCCAGTTAATTGTTAAATTAGATGTCATCACCAGCACACAGGGGATAATATTCCTGTTTATTGTTAAATTAGATGTCATCACTAATACACAGGGGATAATATTCCAGTAAATTGTTAAATTAGATGTCATCACTAATAAACAGGGGATAATATTCCTGTTAATTGTTAAATTTGATGTCATCACTAATACACAGGGGATAATACTCCAGTTAATTGTTAAATTAGATGTCATCACTAATACACAGGTGATAATATTCCAGTTAATTGTTAAATTAGATGTCATCACTAATGCACAGGGGATAATACTCCAGTTAATTGTTAAATTAGATGTCATCACGAATACACAGGTGATAATATTCCAGTTAATTGCTAAATTAGATGTCATCACTAATACACAGGTGATAATATTCCAGTTAATTGTTAAATTAGATGTCATCACGAATACACAGGTGATAATATTCCAGTTAATTGCTAAATTAGATGTCATCACTAATACACAGGTGATAATATTCCAGTTAATTGTTATATTAGATGTCATCACTAATACACAGGGGATAATACCCCAATTAATTGTTAAATTAGATGTCATCACGAATGCACAGGGGATAATATTCCAGTTAATTGTTAAATTAGATGTCATCACTAATACACAGGGGATAATACTCCAGTTAATTGTTAAATTAGATGTCATCACTAATACACAGGTGATAATATTCCAGTTAATTGTTAAATTAGATGTCATCACTAATACACAGGGGATAATACTCCAGTTAATTGTTAAATTAGATGTCATCACGAATACACAGGTGATAATATTCCAGTTAATTGCTAAATTAGATGTCATCACTAATACACAGGTGATAATATTCCAGTTAATTGTTAAATTAGATGTCAGCACGAATACACAGGTGATAATATTCCAGTTAATTGCTAAATTAGATGTCATCACTAATACACAGGTGATAATATTCCAGTTAATTGTTAAATTAGATGTCATCACTAATACACAGGGGATAATACCCCAATTAATTGTTAAATTAGATGTCATCACGAATGCACAGGGGATAATATTCCAGTTAATTGTTAAATTTGATGTCATCACTAATACACAGGGCATAATATTCCAGTTAATTGTTAAATTAGATGTCATCACTAATACACAGGTGATAATATTCCAGATAATTGTTAAATTAGATGTCATCACTAGTACACAGGTGATAATATTCCAGTTTATTGTTAAATTAGATGTCATCACTAATACACAGGTGATAATATTCCAGTTAATTGTTAAATTTCATGTCATCACAAATACACAGGGGATAATATTCCAGTTAATTGTTAAATTAGATGTCATCACTAGTACACAGGGGATAATATTCCAGTTAATTGTTAAATTTCATGTCATCACAAATACACAGGGGATAATATTCCAGTTAATTGTTAAATTAGATGTCATCACTAATACACAGCTGATAATATTCCAGTTAATTGTTAAATTAGATGTCATCACTAATACACACCGGATAATACTCCAGTTAATTGTTAAATTAGATGTCATCACGAATACACAGGGGATGATCTTCCAGTTAATTTTTAAATTAGATGTCATCACTAATACACAGGTGATAATATTCCAGTTAATTGTTAAATCAGATGTCATCACTAATGCACAGGTGATAATATTCCAGTTAATTGTTAAATTAGATGTCGTCACTAATACACAGGGGATAATATTTCTGTTTATTGTTAAATTCGATGTCATCACTAATACACAGGGGTTATTATTCCAGTTAATTGTTAAATTAGATGTCATCACTAATACACAGGTGATAATATTCCAGTTAATTGTTAAATTAGATGTCATCACTAATACACAGTGGTTATTATTCCAGTTAATTGTTAAATTAGATGTCATCACTAATACACAGGGTATAATATTCCTGTTTATTGTTAAATTAGATGTCATCACTAATACACAGGGGTTATTATTCCAGTTAATTGTTAAATTAGATGTCATTACTAATACACAGGGGATAATATTCCTGTTAATTGTTAAATTTGATGTCATCACTAATACACAGGGGATAATATTCCAGTTAATTGTTAAATTAGATGTCATAACTAATACACAGGTGATAATATTCCAGTTAATTGTTAAATTAGATATCATCACTCATACACAGGGGATAATATTTCGGTTAATTGTAAAATTAGATGTCATCACTAATACACAGGGGATAATATTCTAGTTAATTATGAAATTAGATGTCATCACTAATACACAGGTAATAATATTCCAGTTAATTGTTAAATTAGATGTCATCACTAATACACAGGGGATAATATTCCAGTTAATTGTTAAATTAGATGTCATCACTAATACACAGGTGATAATATTCCGGTTAATTGTTAAATTAGATGTCATCACCAATGCACAGGTGATAATATTACTGTTCATTGTTAAATTAAATGTCATCACAAATACACAGGGGATAATATTCCAGTTAATTGTTAAATTAGATGTCATTAATAATAAACAGGTGATAATATTCTAGTTATTTGTTAAATTAGATGTCATCACTAATACACACGGGATAATATTCCAGTTAATTGTTAAATCAGATGTCATCACTAATACACAGGGGATAATATTCCAGTTAATTGTTAAATTAGATGTCATCACTAATACACAGGTGATAATATTCCAGTTAATTGTTAAATTAGATGTCATCACTAGTACACAGGGGATAATATTCCAGTTTATTGTTAAATTAAATGTCATCACTAATACACAGGGGTTATTATTCCAGTTAATTGTTAAATTAGATGTCATCACTCGCACACAGGGGATAATATTCCAGTTAATTGTTAAATTTCATGTCATCACAAATACACAGGGGATAATATTCCAGTTAATTGTTAAATTAGATGTCATCACTAATACACAGCTGATAATATTCCAGTTAATTGTTAAATTAGATGTCATCACTAATACACAGTGGATAATACTCAAGTTAATTGTGAAATTAGATGTCATCACGAATACACAGGGGATGATATTCCAGTTAATTGTTAAATCAGATGTCATCACTAATGCACAGGGGATAATATTCCGGTTAATTGTTAAATTAGATGTCATCACTAATACACAGGTGATAATATTCCAGTTAATTGCTAAATTAGATGTCATCACTAATACACCGGGGATAATATTTCAGTTAATTGTTTAATTAGATGTCATCACAAATACACAGGTGATAATATTCCAGTGAACTGTTAAATTAGATGTCATCACAAATACACAGGTGATAATATTCCAGTTAATTGTTAAATTAGATGTCATCACTAATACACAGGGGATAATATTCCAGTTAATTGTTAAATTAGATGTCATCACTAATACACAGGGGATAGTATTCCGGTTAATTGTTAAATTAGATGACATCACTAAGGCACAGGGTAAATCCGGTTAATTGTTAAATTAGATCTCATCACTAATACACAGGGTATAATATTCCAGTTAATTGTTAAATTAGATGTCATCACTAATACACAGGTGATAATATTCCGATTAATTGTTAAATTAGATGTCGTCACCAAGACACAGGTGATAATATTCCGGTTAATTGTTAAATTGGATGTCATCACTAATGCACAAGGTATAATATTCCGGTTAATTGTTAAATTAGATGTCATCACGAATACACAGGGTATAATATTCCGGTTAATTGTTCAATTAGATGTCATCACTAATACACAGGGGATAATATTCCAGTTAATTGTTAAATTAGATGTCATCACTGATACACAGGTGATAATATACCAGTTAATTGTTAAATTAGATGTCATCACTGATACACAGTGGATAATATTCCAGTTAATTGTTAAATTAGATGTCAACACGAATACACAGGTGATAATTTTCCAGTTGATAGTTAAATTAGATGTCATCACGAATACACAGGTAATAAAATTCCAGTTAATTGTTAAATTAGATATCATCATTAATACACAGGTGATAATATTCCAGTTAATTGTTAAATTATATGTCATCACTAATACACAGGGGATAATATTCCAATTAATTGTTAAATTAGATGTCATCAGAAATACACCGGGGATAATATTCCAGTTAATTGTTGAATTAGATGTCATTATTATAAACAGGGGATAATATTCCAGTTAATTGTTAAATTAGATGTCATCACTAATACACAGGGGATACTATTCCAGTTAATTGTTAAATTAGATGTCATCACTAATACACAGGTGATAGTATTCCGGTTAATTGTTAAATTGGATGACATCACTAATACACAAGGTATAATATTCCGGTTAATTGATAAGTTAGATGTCATCACTAATACACAGGGGATAATATTCCAGTTAATTGTTAAATTGGATGACATCACTAATACACAAGGTATAATATTCCGGTTAATTGATAAGTTAGATGTCATCACTAATACACAGGGTATAATATTCCGGTTAATTGTTCAATTAGATGTCATCACTAACACACAGGTGATAATATTCCAGTTAATTGTTAAATTAGATGTCATCACTAATGGACAGGTGATAATATTCCAGTTAATTGTTAAATTAGATGTCATCACTAGTACACAGGGGATAATATTCCAGTTAATTATTGAATTAGATGTCATTATTATAAACAGGGGATAATATTCCAGTTAATTGTTAAATTAGATGTCATCACTAGTACACAGGTGATAATATTCCAGTTAATTGTTAAATTAGATGTCATCACTAATACACAGGGGATAATATTCCAGTTAATTGTTAAATTAGATGTCATCACTAATACACAGGGGATACTATTCCAGTTAATTGTTAAATTAGATGTCATCACTAATGGACAGGTGATAATATTCCAGTTAATTGTTAAATTAGATGTCATCACTAGTACACAGGGGATAATATTCCAGTTAATTATTGAATTAGATGTCATTATTATAAACAGGGGATAATATTCCAGTTAATTGTTAAATTAGATGTCATCACTAGTACACAGGTGATAATATTCCAGTTAATTGTTAAATTAGATGTCATCACTAATACACAGGGGATAATATTCCAGTTAATTGTTAAATTAGATGTCATCACTAATACACAGGGGATACTATTCCAGTTAATTGTTAAATTAGATGTCATCACTAATACACAGGTGATAGTATTCCGGTTAATTGTTAAATTAGATGTCATCACTAATACACAGGTGATAATATTCCAGTTAATTGTTAAATTAGATGTCATCACTAATACACAGGGGATACTATTCCAGTTAATTGTTAAATTAGATGTCATCACTAATACACAGGTGATAGTATTCCGGTTAATTGTTAAATTAGATGTCATCACTAATACACAGGTGATAATATTCCAGTTAATTGTTAAATTAGATGTCATCACTCATACACAGGTGATAGTATTCCGGTTAATTGTTAAATTAGATGTCATCACTAATACACAGGTGATAATATTCCAGTTAATTGTTAAATTAGATGTCATCACTAATACACAGGGGATACTTTTCCAGTTAATTGTTAAATTAGATGTCATCACTAATACACAGGTGATAGTATTCCGGTTAATTGTTAAATTAGATGTCATCACTAAGACACAGGGTAAATCCGGTTAATTGTTAAATTAGATGTCATCACTAATACACAGGGTATAATATTCCAGTTAATTGTTAAATTAGATGTCATCACTGATGCACAGGGGATAATGTTCCGGTTAATTGTTAAATTAGATGTCATCACTAATACACAGGTGATAATATTCCAGTTAATTGTTAAATTAGATGTCATCACTAATACACAGATGATAATATTACGGTTAATTGTTAAATTAGATGTCATCACGAATACACAGGGGATAATATTCCAGTTAACTGTTAAATTAGATGGCATCACTAATACACAAGGGATAATATTCCAGTTAATTGTTCAATTAGATGTCATCATTAATACACAGGTGATAATATTCCAGTTAATTGTTAAATTAGATGTCATCACTAATACACGGGGGATAAGATTCCAGTTAATTGTTAAATTAGATGTCATCACTAATACACAGGGGATAATATTCTGGTTAATTGTTAAATTAGATGTCATCACTGATACACAGGGGATAATATACCGGTTAATTGTTAAATTACATGTCATCACTGATGCACAGGGGATAATGTTCCGGTTAATTGTTAAATTAGATGTCATCACTAATACACAGGTGATAATATTCCAGTTAATTGTTAAATTAGATGTCATCACTAATGCACAGGTGATAATATTCCAATTAATTGTTGAATTAGATGTCATTATTAATAAACAGGGAACAATATTCCAGTTAATTGTTAAATTAGATGTCATCACTAATACACAGGGGATAATATTCCAGTAAATTGTTAAATTAGATGTCATCACTCATGCACAGGGGATAGTATTCCAGTTAATTCTTCAGTTAGATGTCATCACGAATACACATGTGATAATATTCCAGTTAATTGTTAAATTTTGTGTCATCACTAATGCACAGGTGATAATATTCCGGTTAATTGTTAAATTAGATGTCATCACTGATACACAGGGGATAATATTCCGGTTAATTGTTATATTACATTTCATCACTGATGCACAGGGGATAATATTCCGGTTAATTGTTAAATTAGATGTCATCACTAATACACAGGGGATAATATTCCGGTTAATTGTTAAATTAGATGTCATCACTAATACACAGGTGATAATATTCCAGTTAATTGCTAAATTAGATGTCATCACTAATACACCGGGGATAATATTTCAGTTAATTGTTTAATTAGATGTCATCACAAATACACAGGTGATAATATTCCAGTGAACTGTTAAATTAGATGTCATCACAAATACACAGGTGATAATATTCCAGTTAATTGTTAAATTAGATGTCATCACTAATACACAGGGGATAATATTCCAGTTAATTGTTAAATTAGATGTCATCACTAATACACAGGGGATAGTATTCCGGTTAATTGTTAAATTAGATGACATCACTAAGACACAGGGTAAATCCGGTTAATTGTTAAATTAGATCTCATCACTAATACACAGGGTATAATATTCCAGTTAATTGTTAAATTAGATGTCATCACTAATACACAGGTGATAATATTCCGATTAATTGTTAAATTAGATGTCGTCACCAAGACACAGGTGATAATATTCCGGTTAATTGTTAAATTGGATGTCATCACTAATGCACAAGGTATAATATTCCGGTTAATTGTTAAATTAGATGTCATCACGAATACACAGGGTATAATATTCCGGTTAATTGTTCAATTAGATGTCATCACTAATACACAGGGGATAATATTCCAGTTAATTGTTAAATTAGATGTCATCACTGATACACAGGTGATAATATACCAGTTAATTGTTAAATTAGATGTCATCACTGATACACAGTGGATAATATTCCAGTTAATTGTTAAATTAGATGTCAACACGAATACACAGGTGATAATTTTCCAGTTGATAGTTAAATTAGATGTCATCACGAATACACAGGTAATAAAATTCCAGTTAATTGTTAAATTAGATATCATCATTAATACACAGGTGATAATATTCCAGTTAATTGTTAAATTATATGTCATCACTAATACACAGGGGATAATATTCCAATTAATTGTTAAATTAGATGTCATCAGAAATACACCGGGGATAATATTCCAGTTAATTGTTGAATTAGATGTCATTATTATAAACAGGGGATAATATTCCAGTTAATTGTTAAATTAGATGTCATCACTAATACACAGGGGATAATATTCCAGTTAATTGTTAAATTAGATGTCATCACTAATACACAAGGGATAATATTCCAGTTAATTGTTCAATTAGATGTCATCACTAAAACACAGGTTATAATATTCCAGTTAATTGTTAAATTAGATGTCATCACTAATACACAGGGGATAATATTCCAGTTAATTGTTAAATTAGATGTCATCACTAACACACAGGGGATAATATTCCGGTTAATTGTTAAATTAGATGTCATCATTGATAGACAGGTGATAATATTCCGGTTAATTGTTAAATTACATATCATCACTGATGCACAGGGGATAATGTTCCGGTTAATTGTTAAATTAGATGTCATCACTGATGCACAGGGGATAATATTCCGGTTAATTGTTAAATTAGATGTCATCACTGAAGCACAGGTGATAAAATTCCGGTTAATTGTTAAATTAGATGTCATCACTAATGCACAGGTGATAATATTCCGGTTAATTGTTAAATTAGATGTCATCACTAAAACACAGGTGATAATATTCCGGTTAATTGTGAAATTAGATGTCATCACTAATACACAGGTGATAATCCGGTTAATTGTTAAATTAGATGTCATCACGAATACACAGGGGAAAATATTCCAGTTAATTGTTCAATTCAATGTCATCACTAATACACAGGGGATAATATTCCAGTTAATTGTTAAATTAGATATCATCACTAATACACAGGTGATAATATTCCAGTTAATTGTTAAATTAGATGTCATCACTGATACACAGGGGATAATATTCCAGTTAATTGTTCAATTCAATGTCATCACTAATACACAGGGGATAATATTCCAGTTAATTGTTAAATTAGATGTCATCACTGATACACAGGGGATAATATTCCGGTTAATTGTTAAATTAGATGTCATCACTGATGCACAGGGGATAATGTTCCGGTTAATTGTTAAATTAGATGTCATCACTAATGCACAGGTGATAATATTCCAGTTAATTGTTAAATTAGATGTCATCACTAATACACAGGTGATAATATTCCTGTTAATCGTTAAATTAGATGTCATCACTAATACACAGGGAATAATATTCCAATTAATTGTTAAGTTAGATGTCATCACTAATACACAGGTGATAGTATTCCGGTTAATTGTTAAATTAGATGTCATCACTAAGACACAGGGTATAATCCGGAAAATTGTTAAATTAGATGTCATCACTAATACACAGGGTATAATATTACAGTTAATTGTTAAATTAGATGTCATCACTAATACACAGGTGATAATATTCCGGTTAATTGTTAAATTAGATGTCATCACCAAGACACAGGTGAAAATATTCCGGTTAATTGTTAAATTAGATGTCGTCACCAAGACACAGGTGATAATATTCCGGTTAATTGTTAAATTGGATGACATCACTAATACACAAGGTATAATATTCCGGTTAATTGATAAGTTAGATGTCATCACTAATACACAGGGTATAATATTCCGGTTAATTGTTCAATTAGATGTCATCACTAATACACAGGTGATAATATTCCAGTTAATTGTTAAATTAGATGTCATCACTAATGGACAGGTGATAATATTCCAGTTAATTGTTAAATTAGATGTCATCACTAGTACACAGGGGATAATATTCCGGTTAATTGTTAAATTAGATGTCATCACTGATACACAGGGGATAATATTCCAGTTAATTGTTAAATTAGATGTCATCACTGATACACAGGTGATAATATTCCAGTTAATTGTTAAATTAGATGTCATCACTAGTACACAGGGGATAATATTCCGGTTAATTGTTAAATTAGATGTCATCACGAATACACAGGTGATAAAATTCCGGTAATTGTTAAATTAAATATCACCATTAATACACAGGTGATAATATTCCAGTTAATTTTTAAATTAGATGTCATCACTAATACATAGGGGATAATATTACGGTTGATTGTTAAATTAGATGTCATCACTAATACACAGGGGATAATATTCCGGTTAATTGTTAAATTAGATGTCATCACGAATACACAGGTGATAAAATTCCGGTTAATTGTTAAATTAAATATCACCATTAATACACAGGTGATAATATTCCAGTTAAGTTTTAAATTAGATGTCATCACTAATACATAGGGGATAATATTACGGTTGATTGTTAAATTAGATGTCATCACTAATACACAGGGGATAATATTCCAGTTAATTTTTAAATTAGATGTCATCACTAATACATAGGGGATAATATTACGGTTGATTGTTAAATTAGATATCATCACTGATACACAGGGGATAATATTCCGGTTAATTGTTATATTACATTTCATCACTGATGCACAGGGGATAATATTCCGTTTAATTGTTAAATTAGATGTCATCACTAATACACAGGGGATAATATTCCGGTTAATTGTTAAATTTGATGTCATCACTGAAGCACAGGTGATAAAATTCCGGTTAATTGTTAATTTAGATGTCATCGCTAATGCACAGGTGATAATATTCCGGTTAATTGTTTAATTAGATGTCATCACTAATACACAGGTGATAATATTCCAGTTAATTGCTAAATTAGATGTCATCACTAATACACCGGGGATAATATTTCAGTTAATTGTTAAATTAGATGTCATCACTAAGATACAGGTGATAATATTCCGGTTAATTGTTAAATTAGATGTCATCACTAAGACACAGGGTAAATCCGGTTAATTGTTAAATTAGATGTCATCACTAATACACAGGGTATAACATTCCAGTTAATTGTTAAATTAGATGTCATCACTAATACACAGGTGATAATATTCCGGTTAATTGTTAAATTAGATGTCATCTCCAAGACACATGTGATAATATTCCGGTTAATTGTTAAATTAGATGTCGTCACCAAGACACTGGTGATAATATTCCGGTTAATTGTTGAATTAGATGTCATCACTAATACACAAGGTATAATATTCCGGTTAATTGTTCAATTAGATGTCATCACTAATACACAGGGGATAATATTCCAGTTAATTGTTAAATTAGATGTCATCACTGATACACAGGTGATAATATTCCAGTTAATTGTTAAATTAGATGTCATCACTAATACACAGTGGATAATATTCCAGTTAATTGTTAAATTAGATGTCAACACGAATACACAGGTGATAATTTTCCAGTTGATAGTTAAATTAGATGTCATCACGAATACACAGGTGATAAAATTCCAGTTAATTGTTAAATTAAATATCACCATTAATACACAGGTGATAATATTCCAGTTAATTTTTAAATTAGATGTCATCACTAATACATAGGGGATAATATTACGGTTGATTGTTAAATTAGATTTCATCACAAATACACAGGGGATAATATTCCAGTTAATTGTTAAAATAGACGTCATTAATAATAAACAGGGGATAATATTCCAGTTAATTGTTAAATTAGATGTCATCACTCATACACAGGGGATAATATTCCAGTTAATTGTTCAAGTAGATGTCATCACTAATACACAGGTGATAATATTCCAGTTAATTCTTAAATTAGATGTCATCACTAATACACAGGGGATAATATTCCAGTTAATTGTTAAATTAGATACCATCATTAATACACAGGTGATAATATTCCAGTTAATTGTTAAATTATATGTCTTCACTAATACACAGGGGATAATATTCCAATTAATTGTTAAATTAGATGTCATCACAAATACACCGGGGATAATATTCCAGTTAATTGTTGAATTAGATGTCATTATTATAAACAGGTGATAATATTCCAGTTAATTGTTAAATTAGATGTCATCACTAATACAGAGGTGATAATCCGGTTAATTGTTAAATTAGATGTCATCACGAATACACAGGGGAAAATATTCCAGTTAATTGTTCAATTAGATGTCATCACTAATACACAGGTGATAATATTCCAGTTAATTGTTAAATTAGATGTCATCACTAATACACAGGTGATAATATTCCAGTTAATTGTTAAATTAGATGTCATCACTAATACACAGGGGATAATATTCCGGTTAATTGTTAAATTAGATGTCATCAATGATACACAGGGGATAATATTCCGGTTAATTGTTAAATTACATGTCATCACTGATGCACAGGGGATAATGTTCCGGTTAATTGTTAAATTAGATGTCATCACTAATGCACAGGTGATAATATTCCAGTTAATTGTTAACTTAGATGTCATCACTAATACACAGGTGATAATATTCCTGTTAATTGTTAAATTCGATGTCATCACTAATACACAGGGATTAATATTCCAGTTAATTGTTAAGTTAGATGTCATCACTAACACACAGGTGATAGTATTCCGGTTAATTGTTAAATTAGATGGCATCACAAAGACACAGGGTCCAATCCGGTAAATTGTTAAATTAGATGTCATCACTAATACACAGGGTATTATATTCCAGTGAATTGTTAAATTAGATGTCATCACTAATACACAGGTGATAATATTCCGGTTAATTGTTAAATTAGATGTCATCACCAAGACACAGGTGAAAATATTCCGGTAAATTGTTAAATTAGATGTCGTCACCAAGACACAGGTGATAATATTCCGGTTAATTGTTAAATTGGATGACATTACTAATACACAAGGTATAATTTTCCGGTTAATTGTTAAATTAGATGTCATCACTAATACACAGGGTATAATATTCAGGTTAATTGTTCAATTAGATGTCATCACTAATACACAGGTGATAATATTCCAGTTAATTGTTAAATTAGATGTCATCACTAATACACAGGGGATAATATTCCAGTTAATTGTTAAATTAGATGTCATCACTAGTACACAGGGGATAATATTCCGGTTAATTGTTAAATTAGATGTCATCACTGATACACAGGGGATAATATTCTGGTGAATTGTTAAATTACATGTCATCACTGATGCACAGGGGATAATGTTCCGGTTAATTGTTAAATTAGATGTCATCACTAATACACAGGTGATAATATTCCAGTTAATTGTTAAATTAGATGTCATCACTAATACACAGGTGATAATATTCCTATTAATTGTTAAATTAGATGTCATCACTAATACACAGGGAATAATATTCCAGTTAATTGTTAAGTTAGATGTCATCACTAATACACAGGTGATAGTATTCCGGTTAATTATTAAATTAGATGTCATCACTAAGACACAGGGTATAATCCGCTAAATTGTTAAATTAGATGTCATCACTAATACACAGAGTATAATATTCCAGTTAATTGCTAAATTTGATGTCATCACTAATACACAGGAGATAATATTCCGGTTAATTGTTAAATTAGATGTCATCACCAAGACACAGGTGAAAATATTCCGGTTAATTGTTAAATTTGATGTCGTCACCAAGACACAGGTGATAATATTCCGGTTAATTGTTAAATTGGATGACATCACTAATACACAAGGTATAATATTCCGGTTAATTGTTAAATTAGATGTCATCACTAATACACAGGGTATAATATTCCGGTTAATTGTTCAATTAGATGTCATCACTAATCCACAGGTGATAATATTCCGGTTAATTGTTTAATTAGATGTCATCACAAATACACAGGTGATAATATTCCAGTTAATTGTTAAATTAGATGTCATCACTAATACACAGGTGATAATATTCCAGTTAATTGTTAAATTAGATGTCATCACTAATACACAGGGGATAATATTCCAGTTAATTGTTAAATTAGATGTCATCACTAATACACAGGGGATAATATTCCAGTTAATTGTTAAATTAGATGTCATCACTAATACACAGGTGATAATATTCCAGTTAATTGTTAAATTGGATGTCATCACTAATACACAGGTGATAGTATTCCGGTTAATTGTTAAATTAGATGTCATCACTAATACACAGGTGATAATATTCCAGTTAATTGTTAAATTAGATGTCATCACTAATACACAGGGGATACTATTCCAGTTAATTGTTAAATTAGATGTCATCACTAATACACAGGTGATAGTATTCCGGTTAATTGTTAAATTAGATGTCATCACGAATGCACAGGGGATAATATTCCAGTTAATTCTTAAATTAGATGTCATCACTAATACACAGGGAATAATATTCCAGTTAATTGTTAAATTAGATGTCATCACTGATGCACAGGGGATAATGTTCCGGTTAATTGTTAAATTAGATGTCATCACTAATACACAGGTGATAATATTCCAGTTAATTGTTAAATTAGATGTCATCACTAATACACAGATGATAATATTACGGTTAATTGTTAAATTAGATGTCATCACGAATGCACAGGGGATAATATTCCAGTTAACTGTTAAATTAGATGTCATCACTAATACACAAGGGATAATATTCCAGTTAATTGTTCAATTAGATGTCATCATTAATACACAGGTGATAATATTCCAGTTAATTGTTAAATTAGATGTCATCACTAATACACGGGGGATAAGATTCCAGTTAATTGTTAAATTAGATGTCATCATTAATACACAGGTGATAATATTCCAGTTAATTGTTAAATTAGATGTCATCACTAATACACAGGGGATAATATTCCGGTTAATTGTTAAATTAGATGTCATCAATGATACACAGGGGATAATATTTCGGTTAATTGTTAAATTACATGTCATCACTGATGCACAGGGGATAATGTTCCGGTTAATTGTTCAATTAGATGTCATCACTAATACACAGGTGATAATATTCCAGTTAATTGTCAAATTAGATGTCATCACTAATACACAGGTGATAATATTCCAGTTAATTGTTGAATTAGATGTCATTATTAATAAACAGGGAACAATATTCCAGTTAATTGTTAAATTAGATGTCATCACTAATACACAGGGGATAATATTCCAGTAAATTGTTAAATTAGATGTCATCACTCATGCACAGGGGATAGTATTCCAGTTAATTCTTCAGTTAGATATCATCACGAATACACATGTGATAATATTCCAGTTAATTGTTAAATTTTGTGTCATCACTAATGCACAGGTGATAATATTCCGGTTTATTGTTAAATTAGATGTCATCACTGATACACAGGGGATAATATTCCGGTTAATTGTTATATTACATTTCATCAGTGATGCACAGGGGATAATATTCCGGTTAATTGTTAAATTAGATGTCATCACTAAGACACAGGTGATAATATTCCGGTTAATTGTTTAATTAGATGTCATCACTAATGCACAGGTGATAATATTCCAGTTAATTGCTAAATTAGATGTCATCACTAATACACCGGGGATAATATTTCAGTTAATTGTTAAATTAGATGTCATCACTAAGACACAGGTGATAATATTCCGGTTAATTGTTTAATTAGATGTCATCACAAATGCACAGGTGATAATATTCCAGTAAACTGTTAAATTAGATGTCATCAGAAATACACAGGTGATAATATTCCAGTTATTTGTTAAATTAGATGTCATCACTAATACACAGGGGATAATATTCCAGTTATAGGTTAAATTAGATGTCATCACTAATACACAGGTGATAGTATTCCAGTTAATTGTTAAATTAGATGTCATCACTAAGACACAGGGTAAATCCGGTTAATTGTTAAATTAGATGTCATCACTAATACACAGGGTATAATATTCCAGTTAATTGTTAAATTAGATGTCATCACTAATACACAGGTGATAATATTCCGGTTAATTGTTAAATTAGATGTCATCACCAAGACACATGTGATAATATTCCGGTTAATTGTTAAATTGGATGTCATCACGAATACACAGGGTATAATATTCCGGTTAATTGTTCAATTAGATGTCATCACTAATACACAGGGGATAATATTCCAGTTAATTATTAAATTAGATGTCATCACTGATACACAGGTGATAATATTCCAGTTAATTGTTAAATTAGATGTCATCACTTATACACAGGTGATAATATTCCAGTTAATTGTTAAATTAGATGTCAACACGAATACACAGGTGATAATTTTCCAGTTGAAAGTTAAATTAGATGTCATCACGAATACACAGGTAATTAAATTCCAGTTAATTGTTAAATTAGATGTCATCACTAATACACAGGGGATAATATTCCAATTAATTGTTAAATTAGATGTCATCACAAATACACCGGGGATAATATTCCAGTTAATTGTTGAATTAGATGTCATTATTATAAACAGGGGATAATATTCCAGTTAATTGTTAAATTAGATGTCATCACTAATACACAGGGGATAATATTCTGGTTAATTGTTAAATTAGATGTCATCACTGATACACAGGGGATAATATTCCGGGTAATTGTTAAATTAGATGTCATCACTAATACACAGGTGATAATATTCCAGTTAATTGTTAAATTAGATGTCATCACTAATACACAGGTGATAATATTCCAGTTAATTGTTGAATTAGATGTCATTATTAATAAACAGGGAACAATATTCCAGTTAATTGTTAAATTAGATGTCATCACTAATACACAGGGGATAATATTCCAGTAAATTGTTAAATTAGATGTCATCACTCATGCACAGGGGATAGTATTCCAGTTAATTCTTCAGTTAGATGTCATCACGAATACACATGTGATAATATTCCAGTTAATTGTTAAATTTTGTGTCATCACTAATGCACAGGTGATAATATTCCGGTTTATTGTTAAATTAGATGTCATCACTGATACACAGGGGACAATATTCCGGTTAATTGTTATATTACATTTCATCACTGATGCACAGGGGATAATATTCCGGTTAATTGTTAAATTAGATGTCACCACTAATACACAGGGGATAATATTCCGGTTAATTGTTAAATTAGATGTCATCACTGAAGCACAGGTGATAAAATTCCGGTTAATTGTTAACTTAGATGTCATCGCTAATGCACAGGTTATAATATTCCGGTTAATTGTTAAATTAGATGTCATCACTAAGACACAGGTGATAATATTCCGGTTAATTGTTTAATTAGATGTCATCACTAATACACAGGTGATAATATTCCAGTTAATTGCTAAATTAGATGTCAGCACTAATACACCGGGGATAATATTTCAGTTAATTGTTAAATTAGATGTCATCACTAAGACACAGGTGATAATATTCCGGTTAATTGTTTAATTAGATGTCATCACAAATACACAGTTGATAATATTCCAGTAAACTGTTAAATTAGATGTCATCACTAATACACAGGTGATAATATTCCAGTTAATTGTTAAATTAGATGTCATCACTAATACACAAGGGATAATATTCCAGTTAATTGTTAAATTAGATGTCATCACTAATACACAGGTGATAGTATTCCGGTTAATTGTTAAATTAGATGTCATCACTAAGACACAGGGTAAATCCGGTTAATTGTTAAATTAGATGTCATCACTAATACACAGGGTATAATATTCCAGTTAATTGTTAAATTAGATGTCATCACTAATACACAGGTGATAATATTCCGGTTAATTGTTAAATTAGATGTCATCACCAAGACACATGTGATAATATTCCGGTTAATTGTTAAATTAGATGTCGTCACCAAGACACAGGTGATAATGTTCCGGTTAATTGTTAAATTGGATGTCATCACTAATGCACAAGGTATAATATTCCGGCTAATTGTTAAATTAGATGTCATCACGAATACACAGGGGAAAATATTCCGGTTAATTGTTCAATTAGATGTCATCACTAAAACACAGGGGATAATATTCCAGTTAATTGTTAAATTAGATGACATCACTGATACACAGGTGATAATATTCCAGTTAATTGTTAAATTGGATGTCATCACTAATACACAGTGTATAATTTTCCAGTTAATTGTTAAATTAGATGTCAACACGAATACACAGGTGATAATTTTCCAGTTGATAGTTAAATTAGATGTCATCACGAATACACAGGTAATAAAATTCCAGTTAATTGTTAAATTAGATATCATCATTAATACACAGGTGATAATATTCCAGTTAATTGTTAAATTATATGTCATCACTAATACACAGGGGATAATATTCCAATTAATTGTTAAATTAGATGTCATCACAAATACACCGGGGATAATATTCCAGTTAATTGTTAAATTAGATGTCATCACTAATACACAGGGGATAATATTCCAGTTAATTGTTAAATTAGATGTCATCACTAATACACAGGTGATAATATTCCAGTTAATTGTTCAATTAGATGTCATCACTAAAACACAGGTTATAATATTCCAGTTAATTGATAAATTAGATGTCATCACTTATAGACAGGTGATAATATTCCGGTTAATTGTTAAATTACATATCATCACTAATGCACAGGTGATAATATTCCGGTTAATTGTTAAATTAGATGTCATCTCTAATGCACAGGTGATAATGTTCAGGTTAATTGTTAAATTAGATGTCATCACTAAGACACAGGGTATAATATTCAGGGTAATTGTTAAATTAGATGTCATCACTGATACACAGGTGATAATATTCTAGTTAATTTTTAAATTAGATGTCATCACTAATACACAGGGGATAATATTCCAGTTAATTGTTAAATTAGATGCCATCACTGATGCACTGGGGATAATATTCTGGTTAATTGTTAAATTGGATGTCATCACTGATGCACAGGGGATATTATTCCGGTTAATTTTTAAATTAGATGTCATCACTGATGCACAGGCGATAAAATTCTGGTTAATTGTTAAATTAGAAATCATCACTAATGCACAGGTGATAATATTGTAGTTAATTGTTAAATTAGATGTCATCACGAAGAGACAGGGTATAATATTCCGGTTAATTGTTAAATTAGACGTCATCACTGATACACAGGTGATAATATTACAGTTAATTGTTAAATTAGATGTCATCACTAATACACAGGTGATAATATTCCAGTTAATTATTAAATTAGATCTCATCACTAATACACAGGTGATAATATTCCAGTTAATTGTTAAATTAGATGTCATCGCTAATGCACAGGGGATAATATTCCAGTTAATTGTTAAATTAGATGTCATGGCTAATACACAGGGGATAATATTCCAGTTAATTGTTAAAATAGATGTCATCGCTAATACACAGATGATAATATTCCAGTTAATTGTTAAATTAGGTGTCATCACGATTACACAGGTGATAATATTCCAATTTATTGTTAAATTAGATGACATCACGAATACACAGGTGATAATATTACAGTTAATTGTTAAATTAGATGTCATCACGAATGCACAGGTGATACTGTTCCAGTTAATTGTTAAATTAGATGTCATCACTAATGCACAGGTGATACTATTCCAGTTAATTGTTAATTTAGATGTCATCACTAATACACAGGTGATAATATTCCAGTTAATTATTAAATTAGATCTCATCACTAATACACAGGTGATAATATTCCAGTTAATTGTTAAATTAGATGTCATCACTAATACAAAGGTGATAAGTTTCAAGTTAATAGTTAAATTAGATGTCATAACTAATACACAGGGTATAATATTCTAGTTAATTGTTCAATTAGATGTCATCACTAATACACAGGGGATAAATTTCCAGTTAATAGTTAAATTAGATGTCATCACTAATACACAGGTGATAATATTCTAGTTAATTGTTAAATTAGATGTCATCACTAATACACAGGTAATAATATTCCGGTTAATTGTTAAATTAGATGTCATCACTGATGCACAGGTGATAATATTCCAGTTAATTGTTAAATTAGTAGTCATCACTAATACACAGGTGATAATATTCCGGTTAATTGTTAAATTAGATGTCATCACTAATACACAGTTGATAATTTTCCAGTTAGTAGTTAAATTAGATGTCATCACGAATACACAGGTGATAATATTCCGGTTAATTGTTAAATTAGATTTCATCACTAATACACAGTTGATAATTTTCCAGTTAATAGTTAAATTAGATGTCATCACGAAGACACAGTTGATAATATTTCGGTTAATTGTTAAACTAGATGTCATCACTAATACACAGGTGATAATATTCCAGTTAATTGTTAAATTAGATGTTATCACTAATACACAGGTGATAATAATCCAGTTAATTGTTAAATTAGATGTCATCACTATTACGCAGGTGATAATATTCCAGTTAATTATTAAATTAGATGTCATCACTAATACACAGGGGATAATATTCGAGTTAATTGTTAAATTAGATGTCATCAAGAATACACAGGTGATAATTTTCCGGTTAATAGTTAAATTTGATGTCATCACGAATACACAGGTGATAAAATTCCAGTTAATTGTTAAATTAGATGTCATCACTGATACACAGGTGATAATATTCCAGTCAATTTTTAAATTAGATATCATCACTAATGCACAGGGGATATTCTTCCGGTTAATTGTTAAATTAGATGTCATCACTGATGCACAGGTGATAAAAGTCTGGTTAATTGTTAAATTAGATGTCATAACTAAGACACAGGTGATAATATTCCAGTTAATTTTTAAATTAGATGTCATCACTAATACACAGGTGATAATATTCTAGTTAATTGTTCAATTAGATGTCATCACTAATACACAGGTGATAATATTCTAGTTAATTGTTCAATTAGATGTCATCACTAATACACAGGGGATAATATTCCGGTTAATTGTTAAATTAGATGTAATCACTGATGCACAGGTGATAAAAACCTGGTTAATTGTTAAATTAGATGTCATCACTAATGCACAGGTGATAATATTCCGGTTAATTGTTAAATTACATGTCATCACTAAGACACAGGTGACAATATTCCAGTTAATTTTTAAATTAGATGTCATCACTAATACACAGGGGATAATATTCCAGTTAATTGTTAAATTAGATGTCATCATTAATACACAGGGGATAATATTCCAGTTAATTGTTAAATTAGGTGTCATCACGAATACACAGGTGATAATATTCCAATTTATTGTTAAATTAGATGACATCACGAATACACAGGTGATACTGTTCCAGTTAATTGTTAAATTAGATGTCATCACTAATGCACAGGTGATACTATTCCAGTTAATTGTTAAGTTAGATGTCATCACTAACGCACAGGTGATAATATTCCAGTTAATTGTTAAATTAGATGTCATCACTAATGCACAGGTGATGATGTTCCAGTTAATTGTTAAATTAGATGTCATCACTAATACACAGGGGATAATATTCCAGTTAATTGTTAAATTGGATGTCATCACTGATGCACAGGTGATAATATTCCAGTTAATTGTTAAATTAGAAGTCATCACTAATACACAGGGGATAATATTCCAGTTAATTGTTAAATTAGATGTCATCACTAATACACAGTTGATAATTTTCCAGTTAACAGTTAAATAAGATGTCATCACGAATACACAGGTGATAACATTCCAGTTAATTGTTAAATTAGATGTCATCACTAATACACAGGTGATAATATTACAGTTAATTGCTAAATTAGATGTCATCACTAATACACAGTGGATAATATTCCAGTTAATTGTTAAATTAGATGTCATCACGTATACACAGGCGACAATATTCCGGTTAATTGTTAAATTAGATGTCATCACTGAAATATCAGGGGATAATATTCCGGTTAATTGTTAAATTAGATGTCATCACTGATGCACAGGGGATAATATTCCGGTTAATTGTTAAATTAGATGTCATCACTGATGCACAGGGGATAGTATTCCGGTTAATTTTTAAATTAGATGTCATCACTAATACACAGGTGATAATATTCCGGATAATTGTTAAATTAGATGTCATCACTAAGACACAGGGTATAATCCGTTTAATTGTTAAATTAGATGTCATCACTAATACACAGGGTATAATATTCCGGTTAATTGTTAAATTAGATGTCATCACTGATACACATGTGATAATATTCCAGTTAATTGTTAAATTAGATGTCATCAATAATACACAGGTGATAATATTCTAGTTAATTGTTAAATTAGATGTCATCACTGATACACAGGTGATAATATTCCAGTTAATTGTTAAATTAGATGTCATCACTAATACACAGGTGATAATATTCCAGTTAATTGTTCAATTAGATGTCATCACTGATACACAGGTGATAATATTCCAGTTAATTGTTAAATTAGATGTCATCACTAATACACAGGTGATAATATTCCAGTTAATAGTTAAATTAGATGTCATCACTAATACACAGGTGATAATATTCTACTTAATTGTTCAATTCGATGTCATCACTAATACACAGGTGATAATATTCCAGCTAATTTTTAAATTAGATGTCATCACTAATACACAGGGGATAATATTCCAATTAATTGTTAAATTAGATGTCATCACTAATACACAGGAGATAATATTCCGGTTAATTGTTAAATTAGATATCATCACTGATGCACAGGGGATAATATTCCAGTTAATTGTTAAATTAGATGTCATCACTAATACACAGGGGATAATATTCCGGTTAATTGTTAAATTAGATATCATCACTAATACACAGGGGATAATATTCCGGTTAATTGTTAAATTAGATATCATCACTAATACACAGGGGATAATATTCCAGTTAATTGTTAAATTAGATGTCATCACTGATGCACAGGGGATAATATTCCAGTTAATTGTTAAATTAGATGTCATCACTAATACACAGGGGTTAATATTCCGGTAAATTGTTCAATTGGATGTCATCACTGATACACAGGGGATAATATTCCGGTTAATTGTTAAATTAGATGTCATCACTGATGCACAGGGGATAATATTCCTGTTAATTGTTTAATTAGATGTCATCACTGATCCACAGGGGATAATACTCCGGTTAATTGTTAAATTATATGTCATCACTGATGCACAGGTGATAAAATTCCGGTTGATTGTTAAATTAGATGTCATCACTAATGCACAGGTGATAATATTCCGGTTAATTGTTAAATTAGATGTCATCACTAATACACAGGTGATAATATTCCGGTTCATTGTTAAATTAGATGTCATCAGTAAGACACAGGGTATAATATTCCGGTTAATTGTAAAATTAGATGTCATCACTAATACACAGGTGATAATATTCCGGTTAATTGTTAAATTAGATGTCATCACTCATACACAGGTGATAATATTCCAGTTAATTATTAAATTAGATGTCATCACTAATACACAGGGGATAATATTCCAGTTAATTGTTAAATTAAATGTCATCACTAATACACAGGTGATAATTTTCCAGTTAATAGTTAAATTAGATGTCATCACTAATACACAGGTGATAATATTTTCCAGTTAATAGTTAAATTAGATGTCATCACGAATACACAGGGGATAATATTCCAGTTAATTGTTAAATTAGATGTCATCACTAATACACAGGGGATAATATTGCAGTTAATTGTTAAATTAGATGTCATCACTAATACACAGGAGATAATATTCTAGTTAATTGTTAAATTAGATGTCATCACTAATACACAGGTGATAATATTACGGTTGATTGTTAAATTAGATGTCATCTCTAATACACAGGGGATAATATTAGGGTTAGTTGTTAAATTAGATGTCATCACTAATAAACAGGGGATAATATTCCAGTTAATTGTTAAATTAGATGTCATCACTAATACACAGGGGATAATATTCCAGTTTGTTGTTAAATTAGATGTCATCACTAATACACAGGGGATAATATTCCGGTTAATTGTTAAATTAGATGTCATCTTTAATGCACAGGGGATAATATTCCGGTTAATTGCTAAATTAGATGTCATCGCTAATACACAGGGGATTATATTCCAGTTAATTGATAAATTAGATATCGTCAATGATGCACAGGGGATAATATTCCAGTTAATTGTAAAATTAGAGGTCATCACTGAAGCACAGGTGATAAAATTCCGGTTAATTGTTAAATTAGATGTCATAACTAATACACAGGTGATAATATTCCAGTTAATTGTTCAATTAGATGTCATCACTGATACACAGGTGATAATATTCCAGTTAATTGTTAAATTAGATGTCATCACTGATACACAGGTGATAATATTCCAGTTAATTGTTAAATTAGATGTCATCACTAATACACAGGGCATAATATTCCAGTTAATTGTTAAATGAGATGTCATCACTAATACACAGGTGATAATATTCCAGTTAATTATTAAATTAGATGTCATCACTAATACACAGGGGATAATATTCCAGTTAATTGTAAAATTAGATGTCATCACTAATAAACAGGTGATAATTTTCCAGCTTATAGTTAAATTAGATGTCATCACGAATGCACAGGTGATAAAATTCCAGTTAATTGTTAAATTAGATGTCATCACTTATACACAGGTGATTGTATTCTAGTTAATTGTTCAATTATATGTCATCACTATGACACAGGTGATAATATTCCAGTTAATTGTGAAATTAGATGTCATCAGTAATACACACGGGATAATATTCCAGTTAATTGTTAAATTAGATGTCATCACTAATACACAGGGGATAATATTCCAGTTAATTGTTAAATTGGATGTCATCACTGATGCACAGGTGATAATATTCCAGTTAATTGTTAAATTAGAAGTCATCACTAATACACAGGGGATAATATTCCAGTTAATTGTTAAATTAGATGTCATCACTAATACACAGTTGATAATTTTCCAGTTAACAGTTAAATAAGATGTCATCACGAATACACAGGTGATAACATTCCAGTTAATTGTTAAATTAGATGTCATCACTGATACACAGGTGATAATATTACAGTTAATTGCTAAATTAGATGTCATCACTAATACACAGTGGATAATATTCCAGTTAATTGTTAAATTAGATGTCATCACGAAGACACAGGCGACAATATTCCGGTTAATTGTTAAATTAGATGTCATCACTGAAATATCAGGGGATAATGTTCCGGTTAATTGTTAAATTAGATGTCATCACTGATGCACAGGGGATAATATTCCGGTTAATTGTTAAATTAGATGTCATCACTGATGCACAGGGGATAGTATTCCGGTTAATTGTTAAATTAGATGTCATCACTGAAGAACAGGTGATAATATTCCGGTTAATTTTTAAATTAGATGTCATCACTAATACACAGGTGATAATATTCCGGATAATTGTTAAATTAGATGTCATCACTAAGACACAGGGTATAATCCGTTTAATTGTTAAATTAGATGTCATCACTAATACACAGGGTATAATAATCCGGTTAATTGTTAAATTAGATGTCATCACTGATACACATGTGATAATATTCCAGTTAATTGTTAAATTAGATGTCATCAATAATACACAGGTGATAATATTCTAGTTAATTGTTAAATTAGATGTCATCACTGATACACAGGTGATAATATTCCAGTTAATTGTTAAATTAGATGTCATCACTAATACACAGGTGATAATATTCCAGTTAATTGTTCAATTAGATGTCATCACTGATACACAGGTGATCATATTCCAGTTAATTGTTAAATTAGATGTCATCACTAATACACAGGTGATAATATTCCAGTTAATTTTTAAATTAGATGTCATCACTAATACACAGGTGATAATATTCTAGTTAATTGTTCAATTCGATGTCATCACTAATACACAGGTGATAATATTCCAACTAATTTTTAAATTAGATGTCATCACTAATACACAGGGGATAATATTCCAATTAATTGTTAAATTAGATGTCATCACTAATACACAGGGGATAATATTCCGGTTAATTGTTAAATTAGATATCATCACTGATACACAGGGGATAATATTCCAGTTAATTGTTAAATTAGATGTCATCACTGATGCACAGGGGATAATATTAGGGTTAGTTGTTAAATTAGATGTCATCACTAATAAACAGGGGATAATATTCCAGTTAATTGTTAAATTAGATGTCATCACTAATACACAGGGGATAATATTCCAGTTTGTTGTTAAATTAGATGTCATCACTAATACACAGGGGATAATATTCCGGTTAATTGTTAAATTAGATGTCATCTTTAATGCACAGGGGATAATATTCCGGTTAATTGCTAAATTAGATGTCATCGCTAATACACAGGGGATTATATTCCAGTTAATTGATAAATTAGATATCGTCAATGATGCACAGGGGATAATATTCCAGTTAATTGTAAAATTAGAGGTCATCAATGAAGCACAGGTGATAAAATTCCGGTTAATTGTTAAATTAGATGTCATAACTAATACACAGGTGATAATATTCCAGTTAATTGTTCAATTAGATGTCATCACTGATACACAGGTGATAATATTCCAGTTAATTGTTAAATTAGATGTCATCACTGATACACAGGTGATAATATTCCAGTTAATTGTTAAATTAGATGTCATCACTAATACACAGGGCATAATATTCCGGTTAATTGTTAAATTAGATGTCATCACGAATGCACAGGTGATAATATTCCAGTTAATTGTTAAATGAGATGTCATCACTAATACACAGGTGATAATATTCCAGTTAATTATTAAATTAGATGTCATCACTAATACACAGGGGATAATATTCCAGTTAATTGTAAAATTAGATGTCATCACTAATAAACAGGTGATAATTTTCCAGTTTATAGTTAAATTAGATGTCATCACGAATGCACAGGTGATAAAATTCCAGTTAATTGTTAAATTAGATGTCATCACTTATACACAGTTGATTGTATTCTAGTTAATTGTTCAATTATATGTCATCACTATGACACAGGTGATAATATTCCAGTTAATTGTGAAATTAGATGCCATCAGTAATACACACGGGATAATATTCCAGTTAATTGTTAAATTAGATGTCATCACTAATACACAGGGGATAATATTCCAGTTAATTGTTAAATTGGATGTCATCACTGATGCACAGGTGATAATATTCCAGTTAATTGTTAAATTAGAAGTCATCACTAATACACAGGGGATAATATTCCAGTTAATTGTTAAATTAGATGTCATCACTAATACACAGTTGATAATTTTCCAGTTAACAGTTAAATAAGATGTCATCACGAATACACAGGTGATAACATTCCAGTTAATTGTTAAATTAGATGTCATCACTGATACACAGGTGATAATATTACAGTTAATTGCTAAATTAGATGTCATCACTAATACACAGTGGATAATATTCCAGTTAATTGTTAAATTAGATGTCATCACGTATACACAGGCGACAATATTCCGGTTAATTGTTAAATTAGATGTCATCACTGAAATATCAGGGGATAATGTTCCGGTTAATTGTTAAATTAGATGTCATCACTGATGCACAGGGGATAATATTCCGGTTAATTGTTAAATTAGATGTCATCACTGATGCACAGGGGATAGTATTCCGGTTAATTGTTAAATTAGATGTCATCACTGAAGAACAGGTGATAATATTCCGGTTAATTTTTAAATTAGATGTCATCACTAATACACAGGTGATAATATTCCGGATAATTGTTAAATTAGATGTCATCACTAAGACACAGGGTATAATCCGTTTAATTGTTAAATTAGATGTCATCACTAATACACAGGGTATAATAATCCGGTTAATTGTTAAATTAGATGTCATCACTGATACACATGTGATAATATTCCAGTTAATTGTTAAATTAGATGTCATCAATAATACACAGGTGATAATATTCTAGTTAATTGTTAAATTAGATGTCATCACTGATACACAGGTGATAATATTCCAGTTAATTGTTAAATTAGATGTCATCACTAATACACAGGTGATAATATTCCAGTTAATTGTTCAATTAGATGTCATCACTGATACACAGGTGATAATATTCCAGTTAATTGTTAAATTAGATGTCTTCACTAATACACAGATGATAATATTCCAGTTAATTTTTAAATTAGATGTCATCACTAATACACAGGTGATAATATTCTAGTTAATTGTTCAATTCGATGTCATCACTAATACACAGGTGATAATATTCCAACTAATTTTTAAATTAGATGTCATCACTAATACACAGGGGATAATATTCCAATTAATTGTTAAATTAGATGTCATCACTAATACACAGGGGATAATATTCCGGTTAATTGTTAAATTAGATATCATCACTGATACACAGGGGATAATATTCCAGTTAATTGTTAAATTAGATGTCATCACTGATGCACAGGGGATAATATTCTGGTTAATTGTTAAATTAGATGTCATCACTGATGCACAGGGGATATTATTCCGGTTAATTGTTAAATTAGATGTCATCACTGATGCACAGGTGACACAATTCTGGTTAATTGTAAAATTAGATGTCATCACTAATACACAGGTGATAATATTCCAGTTAATTGTTACATTAGATGTCATCACTAATACACAGGGGATAATATTCCAGTTAATTGTTAAATTAGAAAGCATCACTAATACACAGGTGATAATATTCCTGTTAATAGTTAAATTAGATGTCATCACTAATACACAGGTGATTGTATTCTAGTTAATTGTTCAATTATATGTCATCACGATGACACACGGGATAATATTCCAGTTAATTGTTAAATTAGATGTCATCAGTAATACACAGGGGTTAATATTCCGGTAAAGTGTTCAATTGGATGTCATCACTGATACACAGTGGATAATATTCCGGTTAATTGTTAAATTAGATGTCATCACTGATGCACAGGGGATAATATTCCTGTTAATTGTTAAATTAGATGTCATCACTAATACACAGGGGATAATATTCCGGTAAAGTGTTCAATTGGATGTCATCACTGATACACAGGGGATAATATTCCAGTTAATTGTTAAATTAGATGTCATCACTGATGCACAGTTGATAAAATTCCGGTTGATTGTTAAATTAGATGTCATAACTAATGCACAGGTGATAATATTCCGGTTAATTGTTAAATTAGATGTCATCACTAAGACACAGGTGATAATATTCCGGTTAATTGTTACATTAGAAGTCATCACTAATACACAGGTGATAATATTCCGGTTCATTGTTCAATTAGATGTCATCAGTAAGACACAGGGTATAATATTCCGGTTAATTGTAAAATTAGATGTCATCACTAATACACAGGTGATAATATTCCAGTTAATTGTTAAATTAGATGTCATCACTCATAAACAGGTGAAAATATTCCAGTTAATTATTAAATTAGATGTCATCACTAATACACAGGGGATAATATTCCAGTTAATTGTTAAATTAGATGTCATCACTAATACACAGGTGATAATTTTCCAGTTAATAGTTAAATTAGATGTCATCACGAATACACAGGTGATAAAATTCCAGTTAATTGTTAAATTAGATGTCATCACTAATACACAGGTGATAATATTTTCCAGTTAATAGTTAAATTAGATGTCATCACGAATACACAGGGGATAATATTCCAGTTAATTGTTAAATTAGATGTCATCACTAATACACAGGGGATAATATTGCAGTTAATTGTTAAATTAGATGTCATCACTAATACACAGGAGATAATATTCTAGTTAATTGTTAAATTAGATGTCATCACTAATACACAGGGGATAATATTAGGGTTAGTTGTTAAATTAGATGTCATCACTAATAAACAGGGGATAATATTCCAGTTAATTGTTAAATTAGATGTCATCACTAATACACAGGGGATAATATTCCAGTTTGTTGTTAATTTAGATGTCATCACTAATACACAGGGGATAATATTCCAGTTAATTGTTAAATTAGATGTCATAACTAATACACAGGAGATAATATTCTAGTTAATTGTTAAATTAGATGTCATCACTAATACACAGGAGATAATATTCTAGTTAATTGTTAAATTAGATGTCATCACTAATACAGGTGATAATATTACGGTTGATTGTTAAATTAGATGTCATCACTAATACACAGGGGATAATATTAGGGTTAGTTGTTAAATTAGGTGTCATCACTAATAAACAGGGGATAATATTCCAGTTAATTGTTAAATTAGATGTCATCACTAATACACAGGGGATAATATTCCAGTTTGTTGTTAAATTAGATGTCATCACTAATACACAGGGGATAATATTCCGGTTAATTGTTAAATTAGATGTCATCTTTAATGCACAGGGGATAATATTCCAGTTAATTGCTAAATTGGATGTCATCGCTAATACACAGGGGATTATATTCCAGTTAATTGATAAATTAGATATCGTCAATGATGCACAGGGGATAATATTCCGGTTAATTGTTAAATTAGATGTCATCACTGAAGCACAGGCGATAAAATTCCGGTTAATTGTTAAATTAGATGTCATAACTAATACACAGGGCATAATATTCCGGTTAATTGTTAAATTAGATGTCATCACGAATGCACAGGTGATAATATTCCAGTTAATTGTTAAATTAGATGTCATCACTAATACACAGGTGATAATATTCCAGTTAATTATTAAATTAGATGTCATCACTAATACACAGGGGATAATATTCCAGTTAATTGTAAAATTAGATGTCATCACTAATAAACAGGTGATAATTTTCCAGTTTATAGTTAAATTAGATGTCATCACGAATGCACAGGTGATAAAATTCCAGTTAATTGTTAAATTAGATGTCATCACTTATACACAGGTGATTGTATTCTAGTTAATTGTTCAATTATATGTCATCACTATGACACAGGTGATAATATTCCAGTTAATTGTGAAATTAGATGTCATCAGTAATACACACGGGATAATATTCCAGTTAATTGTTAAATTAGATGTCATCACTAATACACAGGGGATAATATTCCGGTAAATTGTTCAATTGGATGTCATCACTGATACACAGGGGATAATATTTCGGTTAATTGTTAAATTAGATGTCATCACTAAGACACAGGTGATAATATTCCGGTTAATTGTTACATTAGATGTCATCACTAATACACAGGTGATAATATTCCGGTTCATTGTTAAATTAGATGTCATCAGTAAGACACAGGGTATAATATTCCGGTTAATTGTAAAATTAGATGTCATCACTAATACACAGGTGATAATATTCCAGTTAATTGTTAAATTAGATGTCATCACTCATACACAGGTGATAATATTCCAGTTAATTATTAAATTAAATGTCATCACTAATACACAGGGGATAATATTCCAGTTAATTGTTAAATTAGATGTCATCACTAATACACAGGTGATTATTTTCCAGTTAATAGTTATATTAGATGTCATGACGAATACACAGGTGATAAAATTCCAGTTAATTGTTAAATTAGATGTCATCACTAATACACAGGTGATAATATTTTCCAGTTAATTGTTAAATTAGATGTCATCACTAATACACAGGGGATAATATTGCAGTTAATTGTTAAATTAGATGTCATCACTAATACACAGGAGATAATATTCTAGTTAATTGTTAAATTAGATGTCATCACTAATACACAGGTGATAATATTACGGTTGATTGTTAAATTCGATGTCATCACTAATACACAGGGGATAATATTAGGGTTAGTTGTTAAATTAGATGTCATCACTAATAAACAGGGGATAATATTCCAGTTAATTGTTAAATTAGATGTCATCACTAATACACAGGGGATAATATTCCAGTTTGTTGTTAAATTAGATGTCATCACTAATACACAGGGGTTAATATTCTGGTTCATTGTTAAATTAGATGTCATCTTTAATGCACAGGGGATAATATTCCGGTTAATTGCTAAATTAGATGTCATCGCTAAAACACAGGGGATAATATTCCAGTTAATTGATAAATTAGATATCGTCAATGATGCACAGGGGATAATATTCCGGTTAATTGTTAAATTAGAGGTCATCACTGAAGCACAGGTGATAAAATTCCGGTTAATTGTTAAATTAGATGTCATAACTAATACACAGGGCATAATATTCCGGTTAATTGTTAAATTAGATGTCATCACGAATGCACAGGTGATAATATTCCAGTTAATTGTTAAATTAGATGTCATCACTAATACACAGGTGATAATATTCCAGTTAATTGTTAAATTAGATGTCATCACTAATACACAGGTGATAATATTCCAGTTAATTATTAAATTAGATGTCATCACTAATACACAGGGGATAATATTCCAGTTAATTGTAAAATTAGATGTCATCACTAATAAACAGGTGATAATTTTCCAGTTTATAGTTAAATTAGATGTCATCACGAATGCACAGGTGATAAAATTGCAGTTAATTGTTAAATTAGATGTCATCACTTATACACAGATGATTGTATTCTAGTTAATTGTTCAATTATATGTCATCACTAATACACAGGTGATAATATTTTCCAGTTAATTGTTAAATTAGATGTCATCACTAATACACAGGGGATAATATTGCAGTTAATTGTTAAATTAGATGTCATCACTAATACACAGGAGATAATATTCTAGTTAATTGTTAAATTAGATGTCATCACTAATACACAGGTGATAATATTACGGTTGATTGTTAAATTAGATGTCATCACTAATACACAGGGGATAATATTAGGGTTAGTTGTTAAATTAGATGTCATCACTAATAAACAGGGGATAATATTCCAGTTAATTGTTAAATTAGATGTCATCACTAATACACAGGGGATAATATTCCAGTTTGTTGTTAAATTAGATGTCATCACTAATACACAGGGGTTAATATTCCGGTTCATTGTTAAATTAGATGTCATCTTTAATGCACAGGGGATAATATTCCGGTTAATTGCTAAATTAGATGTCATCGCTAAAACACAGGGGATAATATTCCAGTTAATTGATAAATTAGATATCGTCAATGATGCACAGGGGATAATATTCCGGTTAATTGTTAAATTAGAGGTCATCACTGAAGCACAGGTGATAAAATTCCGGTTAATTGTTAAATTAGATGTCATAACTAATACACAGGGCATAATATTCCGGTTAATTGTTAAATTAGATGTCATCACGAATGCACAGGTGATAATATTCCAGTTAATTGTTAAATTAGATGTCATCACTAATACACAGGTGATAATATTCCAGTTAATTGTTAAATTAGATGTCATCACTAATACACAGGTGATAATATTCCAGTTAATTATTAAATTAGATGTCATCACTAATACACAGGGGATAATATTCCAGTTAATTGTAAAATTAGATGTCATCACTAATAAACAGGTGATAATTTTCCAGTTTATAGTTAAATTAGATGTCATCACGAATGCACAGGTGATAAAATTGCTTATACACAGATGATTGTATTCTAGTTAATTGTTCAATTATATGTCATCACTATGACACAGGTGATAATATTCCAGTTAATTGTGAAATTAGATGTCATCAGTAATACACACGGGATAATATTCCAGTTAATTGTTAAATTATATGTCATCACTAATACACAGGGGATAATATTCCGGTAAATTGTTCAATTGGATGTCATCACTGATACACAGGGGATAATATTCCAGTTAATTGTTAAATTAGATGTCATCACTAAGACACAGGTGATAATATTCCGGTTAATTGTTACATTAGATGTCATCACGAATACACAGGGGATAATATTCCAGTTAATTGTTAAATTAGATGTCATCACTAATACACAGGGGATAATATTGCAGTTAATTGTTAAATTAGATGTCATCACTAATACACAGGAGATAATATTCTAGTTAATTGTTAAATTAGATGTCATCACTAATACACAGGTGATAATATTACGGTTGATTGTTAAGTTAGATGTCATCACTAATACACAGGGGATAATATTAGGGTTAGTTGTTAAATTAGATGTCATCACTAATAAACAGGGGATAATATTCCGGTTAATTGTTAAATTAGATGTCATCACTAATACACAGGGGATAATATTCCGGTTAATTGTTAAATTAGATGTCATCTTTAATGCACAGGGGATAATATTCCGGTTAATTGCTAAATTAGATGTCATCGCTAATACACAGGGGATTATATTCCAGTTAATTGATAAATTAGATATCGTCAATGATGCACAGTGGATAATATTCCGGTTAATTGTTAAATTAGAGGTCATCACTGAAGCACAGGTGATAAAATTCCGGTTAATTGTTAAATTAGATGTCATAACTAATACACAGGGTATAATATTCCGGTTAATTGTTAAATTAGATGTCATCACGAATACACAGGTGATAATATTCCAGTTAATTGTTAAGTTAGTTGTCATCACTAATACACAGGTGATAATATTCCAGTTAATTATTAAATTAGATGTCATCACTAATACACAGGGGATAATATTCCAGTTAATTGTAAAATTAGATGTCATCACTAAAAAACAGGTGATAATTTTCCAGTTTATAGTTAAATTAGATGTCATCACGAATGCACAGGTGATAAAATTCCAGTTAATTGTTAAATTAGATGTCATCACTTATACACAGGTGATAATATTCCAGTTAATTGTTAAATTAGATGTCATCACTAATACACACGGGATAATATTCCAGTTAATTGTTAAATTAGATGTCATCAGTAATACACAGGGGATAATATTCCAGTTAATCGTTAAATTATATGTCATCACTAATACACAGGTGATAATATTCTAGTTAATTGTTCAATTAGATGTCATCACTAATACGCAGGTGATAATATTCCAGTTAATTGTTAAATTAGATGTCATCACTAATACACAGGGGATAATATTCCGGTTAATTGTTAAATTAGATGTCATCACTGATACACAGGGGATGATATTCCGGTTAATTTTTAAATTAGATGTCTTCACTGATGCACAGGGGATAATATTCCGGTTAATTGTTAAATTAGATGTCATCACTGATGCACAGGGGATAATATTCCAGTTAATTGTTAAATTAGATAACATCACTGATGCACAGGGGATAATATTCCGGTTAATTGTTAAATTAGATGTCATCACTGGTGTACAGCTGATAACATTCCGGTTAATTGTTAAATTGGATGTCATCACTAATGCACAGGTGATAATATTCCGGTTAATTGTTAAATTAGACGTCATCACAAAGACACAGGGTATAATCCGGTTAATTGTTAAATTAGATGTCATCACTAATACACATGGTATAATATTCCGTTTAATTGTTAAATTGAATGTCGTCACTAATACACAGTTGATAATATTCCAGTTAATTGTTAAATTAGATGTCATCACTAATACACAGGTGATAATATTCCAGTTAATTGTTAAATTAGATGTCATCACTAATACACAGGTGATAATATTTCAGTTAATTATTAAATTAGATGTCATCACTAATACACAGGGGATAATATTCCAGTTAATTGTTAAATTAGATGTCATCACTAATACACAGGTGATAATTTTCCAGTTAATAGTTAAATTAGATGTCATCACGAATACACAGGTGATAAAATTCCAGATAATTGTTAAATTAGATGTCATCACTAATACACAGGTGATAATATTCCAGTTAATTGTTAAATTAGATGTCATCACGAATACACAGGGGATAATAGTCCAGTTAATTGCTAAATTAGATGTCAACACTAATGCACATGGGATAATATTCCGGTTAATTGTTAAATTAGATGTCATCTTTAATGCAGAGGGGATAATATTCCGGTTAATTGTTAAATTAGATATCATCGCTAATACACAGGTGATAATATTCCGGTTAATTGTTACATTGGATGTCTTCACGAATACACAGGGGATAATATTCCAGTTAATTGTTAAATTGGATGTCATCGCTAATGCACAGGGGATAATATTCCAGTTAATTGTTAAATTAGATGTCATCACGAATGCACAGGGGATAATATACCAGTTAATTGTTAAATTAGATGTCATCACTGATACACAGGTGATAATATTCCGGTTTATTGTTAAATTAGATGTCATCACTTATACACAGGGGATAATATTCCGGTTTATTGTTAAATTAGATGTCATCACTAATACACAGGTGATAATTTTCCAGTTAATAGTTAAATTAGATGTCATCACTAATACACAGGGTATAATATTCCAGTTAATTGTTAAATTAGATGTCATCACTAATACACAGGTGATAATTTTCCAGTTAATTGTTAAATTAGATGTCATCACGAATACACAGGTGATAAAATTCCAGTTAATTGTTAAATTAGATGTCATCACTAATACACAGGTGATAATATTCCAGTCAATCGTTAAATTAGATCTCATCGCAAATACACAGGGTATAATATTCCAGTTAATTGTTAAATTAGATGTCATCACAAATACACAGGTGATAATTTTCCAGTTAATTGTTAAATTAGATGTCATCACGAATACACAGGTGCTAAAATTCCAGTTAATTGTTAAATTAGATGTCATCATTAATACACAGGGGATAATATTCCGGTTAATTGTTAAATTAGATGTCATCTTTAATGCACAGGGGATAATATTCCGGTTAATTGTTAAATTAGAGGTCATCACTGAAGCACAGGTGATAAAATTCCGGTTAATTGTTAAATTAGATGTCATAACTAATACACAGGGTATAATATTCCGGTTAATTGTTAAATTAGATATCATCACTAATACACAGGGGATAATATTCCGGTTAATTGTTAAATTAGATGTCATCACGAATACACAGGTGATAATATTCCAGTTAATTGTTAAGTTAGTTGTCATCACTAATACACAGGTGATAATATTCCAGTTAATTATTAAATTAGATGTCATCACTAATACACAGGGGATAATATTCCAGTTAATTGTAAAATTAGATGTCATCACTAAAAAACAGGTGATAATTTTCCAGTTTATAGTTAAATTAGATGTCATCACGAATGCACAGGTGATAAAATTCCAGTTAATTGTTAAATTAGATGTCATCACTTATACACAGGTGATAATATACCAGTTAATTGTTAAATTAGATGTCATCACTAATACACACGGGACAATATTCCAGTTAATTGTTAAATTAGATGTCATCAGTAATACACAGGGGATAATATTCCAGTTAATCGTTAAATTATATGTCATCACTAATACACAGGTGATAATATTCCAGTTAATTGTTAAATTAGATGTCATCACTAATACACAGGGGATAATATTCCGGTTAATTTTTAAATTAGATGTCTTCACTGATGCACAGGGGATAATATTCCGGTTAATTGTTAAATTAGATGTCATCACTGATGCACAGGGGATAATATTCCGCTTAATTGTTCAATTAGATGTCATCACTGATGCACAGGGGATAATATTCCGGTTAATTGTTAAATTAGATGTGAATCACTGATGCACAGCTGATAACATTCCGGTTAATTGTTAAATTGGATGTCATCACTAATGCACAGGTGATAATATTGCGCTTAATTGTTACATTGGATGTCATCACTAAGACACAGGTGATAATATTCCGGTTAATTGTTAAATTAGACGTCATCACTAAGACACAGGGTATAATCCGGTTAATTGTTAATTTAGATGTCATCACTAATACACATGGTATAATATTCTGTTTAATTGTTAAATTGAATGTCGTCACTAATACACAGTTGATAATTTTCCAGTTAATAGTTAAATTAGATGTCATCACGAATACACAGGTGATAAAATTCCAGATAATTGTTAAATTAGATGTCATCACTAATACACAGGTGATAATATTCCAGTTAATTGTTAAATTAGATGTCATCACGAATACACAGGGGATAATATTCCAGTTAATTGCTAAATTAGATGTCAACACTAATGCACATGGGATAATATTCCGGTTAATTGTTAAATTAGATGTCATCTTTAATGCACAGGGGATAATATTCCGGTTAATTGTTAAATTAGATATCATCGCTAATACACAGGTGATAATATTCCGGTTAATTGTTACATTGGATGTCTTCACGAATACACAGGGGATAATATTGCAGTTAATTGTTAAATTGGATGTCATCGCTAATGCACAGGGGATAATATTCCAGTTAATTGTTAAATTAGATGTCATCACGAATGCACAGGTGATAATATTCCAATTAATTGTTAAATTAGATGTCATCACTAATGCACAGGGTATAATATTCCAGTTAATTGTCAAATTAGATGTCATCACTAATACACAGGGGATAATATTCCGGTTCATTGTTAAATTAGATGTCATCACTGATACACAGGGGATAATATTCCGGTTTATTGTTAAATTAGATGTCATCACTGATGCACAGGGGATAATATACCAGTTAATTGTTAAATTAGATGTCATCACTGATGCACAGGGATTAATATTCCGGTTAATTGTTAAATTAGATGTCATCACTGGTGTACAGCTGATAAAATTCCAGTTAATAGTTAAATTAGATGTCATCACTAATACACAGGGTATAATATTCCAGTTAATTGTTAAATTAGATGTCATCACTAATACACAGGTGATAATTTTCCAGTTAATTGTTAAATTAGATGTCATCACGAATACACAGGTGATAAAATTCCAGTTAATTGTTAAATTAGATGTCATCACTAATACACAGGTGATAATATTCCAGTCAATCGTTAAATTAGATGTCATCACAAATACACAGGGGATAATATTCCAGTTAATTGTTAAATTAGATGTCATCACTAATAAACAGGCGATAATATTTCAGTTAATTGTTAAATTAGATGTCATCACCAATACACAGGGGATAATATTCCAGTTAATTGTTAAATTAGATGTCACCACTAATACACAGTGGATAATATTCCAGTGAATTGTTAAATTAGATGTCATCACTGATACACAGGGGATAATATTCCGGTTAATTGCTAAATTAGATGTCATCACTGATGCACAGGGGATAATATTCCGGTTAATTGTTAAATTAGATTTCATCACTGATGCACAGGGGATAATATTCCAGTTAATTGTTGAATTAGTTGTCATCACTGATGCACAGGGGATAATATTCCGGTTAATTTTTAAATTAGATGTCATCACTGGTGTACAGCTGATAAAATTCCGGTTAATTGTTAAATTAGATGTCATCACTAATGCACAGGTGATAATATTCCGGTTGATTGTTAAATTCGAAGTCATCACTGAGACACAGGTGATAATATTCCGGCTAATTGTTAAATTAGACGTCATCACTAAGACACAGGGTATAATCCGGTTAATTGCTAAAAATTAGATTTCATCACTAATACACATGGTATAATATTCCGGTTAATTGTTAAATTAGATGTCATCACTAATACACAGGTGATAATGTTCCAGTTAATTGTTAAATTAGATGTCATCACTAATACACAGGTGATAATATTCCAGTTAATTATTAAATTAGATGTCATCACTAATACACAGGGTATAATATTCCAGTTAATTGTTCAATTAGATGTCATCACTGATACACAGGTGATAATTTTCCAGTTAATAGTTAAATTAGATGTCATCAGGAATACACAGGTGATAAAATTCCAGTTAATTGTTAAATTAGATGTCATCACTAATACACAGGTGATAATATTCCGGTTAATTGTTAAATTAGATGTCATCACGAATACACAGGTGATAAAATTCCAGTTAATTGTTAAATTAGATGTCATCACTAATACACAGGTGATAATATTCCAGTTAATCGTTAAATTAGATGTCATCACTAATACACAGGGGATAATATTCCAGTTAATTGTTAAATTAGATGTCATCACGAATACACAGGTGATAATATTCCAGTTAATTGTTAAATTAGATGTCATCACGAATACACAAAGGATAATATTCCAGTTAATTGTTCAATTAGATGTTACCACTAATACACAGGGGATAATATTCCGGTTAATTGTTAAATTAGATGTCATCTTTAATGCACAGGGGATAATATTCCGGTTAATTGTTAAATTAGATGTCATCTTTAATACACAGGTGATAATATTCCGGTTAATTGTTAAATTGGATATCATCGCGAATACACAGGGGATAATATTACAGTTCATTGTTAAATTAGATGTCATCGCTAATGCACAGGGGATAATATTCCAGTTAATTGTTAAGTTAGATGTCATCGCTAATACACAGGGGTTAATGTTCCAGTTAATTGTTCAAATTAGATGTCATCACGAATACACAGGTGATAATATTCCAATTAATTGTTAAATTAGTTGTCATCACTCATGCACAGGGGATAATATTCCAGTAAATTGTTAAATTAGATGTCATCACTAATACACAGGGGATAATATTCCGGTTAATTGTTAAATTAGATGTCATCACTGATGCACAGGGGATAATATTCCTGTTAATTGTTCAATTAGATGTCATTACTAATGCACAGGTGATAATATTCCGGTTGATTGTGAAAGTGGATGTCATCACTAAGACACAGGTGATAATATTCCGGTTAATTGTTAAATTAGACGTCATCACTAAGACACAGGGTATAATCCGATTAATTGTGAAATTAGATCTCATCACTAATACACATGGTATAATATTCCGGTTAATTGATAAATTAGAAGTCATCACAAATACACAGGTGATAATATTCTAGTTAATTGTTAAATTAGATGTCACCACTAATACACAGGGGATAATATTCCGGTTAATTGTTAAATTTGATGTCATCGCTAATACACAGGTGATAATATTCAGGTTAATTGTTAAATTGAATGTCATCGCGAATACACAGGGGATAATATTGCAGTTAATTGTTAAATTAGATGTCATCACTAATACACAGGTGATAATTTTCCAGTTAATAGTTAAATTAGATGTCATCACTAATACACAGGGGATAATATTCCAGTTAATTGTTAAATTAGATGTCATCACTAATACACAGGTGATAATATTCCAGTTAATCGTTAAATTAGATGTCATCACTGATCCACAGGTGATAATATTCCTGTTAATTGTTCAATTAGATGTCATTACTAATGCACAGGTGATAATATTCCAGTTAATTGTTAAATTAGATGTCATCACTAAGACACAGGGTATAATCCGATTAATTGTGAAATTAGATCTCATCACTAATACACAGGTGATAATATTCCGGTTGATTGTGAAAGTGGATGTCATCACTAAGACACAGGTGATAATATTCCGGTTAATTGTTAAATTAGACGTCATCACTAAGACACAGGGTATAATCCGATTAATTGTGAAATTAGATCTCATCACTAATACACAGGTGATAATATTCCGGTTAATTGATAAATTAGATTTCATCACAAATACACAGGTGATAATATTCTAGTTAATTGTTAAATTAGAAGTCATCGCGAATACACAGGGGATAATATTCCAGTTAATTGTTAAATTAGATGTCATCACTAATACACAGGTGATAATTTTCCAGTTAATAGTTAGATTAGATGTCATCACTAATACACAGGTGATAATATTCCAGTTAATTGTTAAATTAGATATCATCACTAATACACAGGTGATAATATTCCAGTTAATTGTTAAATTAGATGTCATCACTAATACACAGGGGATAATATTCCAGTTAATTGTTAAATTAGATATCATCACTAATACACAGGTGATAATATTCCAGTTAATTGTTAAATTAGATGTCATCACTAATACACAGGTGATAATATTCCAGTTAATCGTTAACTTAGATGTCATCACTGATCCACAGGTGATAATATTCCAGTTAATTGTTAAATTAGAAGTCTTCACTAATACACAGGGGATAATGTTCCAGTTAATAGTTAAATTAGATGTCATCACTAATACACAGGGGCTAATATTCCAGTTAATTGTTAAATTAGATGCCATCACTAATACACGGGGGATAATATTCCAGTTAATAGTTAAATTAGATGTCATCACTAATACACATTGGATAATATTCCAGTTATTTGTTAAATTAGATGTCATCAGTAATACACAGGGTATAATATTCCAGTTAATTGTTAAATTAGATGCCATCACTAGTACACAGGGGATAATATTCCAGTTAATAGTTAAATTAGATGTCACCACTAATACACAGGGTATAATATTCCATTTAATTATTAAATTAGATGACATCACTTATGCACAGGGGTTAATATTCCAGTTAATTGTTAAATTAGATGACACCACTAATACTCAGGGGATAATATTCCAGTTAATTGTTAATTTAGATGTCATCACTAATACACAGGTGATAATATTCCAGTTAATTGTTAAATTAGATGTCATCACTAATACACAGGTGATAATATTCCAGTTAATTGTTAATTTAGATGTCATCACTAATACACAGGTGATAATATTCCAGTTAATTGTTAAATTAGATGTCATCACTAATACACAGGTGATAATATTCCTGTTAATTGTTAAATTAGATGTCATCACTAGTACACAGGTGATAATATTCCAGTTAATTGTTAAATTAGTTGTCATCACTAATGCACAGGGGATAATATTCCAGTTAATTGTTAAATTAGATGTCACCACTAATACACAGGATATAATATTCCCGTTAATTGTTAATTTAGATGTCATCACTAATGCACAGGTGATAATATTCCACTTAATTGTTAAATCAGATGTCATCACTAATACACAGGAGATAATATTCCAGTTAATTGTTAAATTAGATGTCATCACTAATACACAGGTGATAATATTACTGTTGATTGTTAAATTAGATGTCATCACTAATACACAGGGGATAATATTACGGTTAATTGTTAAATTAGATGTCATCAGAAATACACAGGGGATAATATTCCAGTTAATTGTTAAATTAGGTGTCATTAATAATAAACAGGGTATCATGTTCCAGTTAATTGTTAAATTAGATGTCATCACGAATACACAGGGGATAATATTCCAGTTAATTGTTAAATTAGATGTCATCACTAATACCCAGTGGATAATATTCCAGTTAATTGTTAAATTAGATGTCATCACGAATACACAGGGGATAATATTCCAGTTAATTGTTAAATTAGATGTCACCACTAATACACAGGGGATAATATTCCGGTTTCTTGTTAAATCAGATGTCATTGCTAATACACAGGTGATAATATTCCGGTTAATTGTTAAATTGGATGTCGTCGCGAATGCACAGGGGATAATATTACAGTAGATTGCTAAATTAGATGTCATCGCTAATGCACAGGGGATAATATTCCAGTTAATTGTTAAATTAGATGTCATCGCTAATACACAGGGGATAATATTCCAGTTAATTGTTAAAATAGATGTCATCGCTAATACACAGATGATAATATTCCAGTTAATTGTTAAATTAGATGTCATCACGAATACACAGGTGATAATATTCCAATTAATTGTTAAATTAGATGACATCACGAATACACAGATGATAATATTCCAGTTAATTGTTCAATTAGATGTCATCACTAATGCACAGGTGATATTATTCCAGTTAATTGGTAAATTAGACGTCATCACTAATACACAGGTGATAATCCAGTTAATTGTTAAATTAGATGTCATCACAAATACACAGGTGATAATATTCCAGTTAATTGTTCAATTAGATGTCATCACTAATGCAGAGGAGATAATATTCCAGTTAATTGTTAAATTAGATGTCGTCACTAATGCACAGGTGATACTGTTCCAGTTAATTGTTAAATTAGATGTCATCACTAATGCACAGGTGATACTATTCCAGTTAATTGTTAAGTTAGATGTAATCACTAATGCACAGGTGATAATATTCCAGTTAATTGTTAAATTAGATGTCATCACTAATGCACAGGTGATGATATTCCAGTTAATTGTTAAATTAGAAGTCATCACTAATACACAGGGGATAATATTCCAGTTAATTGTTAAATTAGATGTCATCACTAATACGCAGTTGATAATTTTCCAGTTAATTGTTAAATTAGATGTCATCACTAATACACAGGGGATAATATTCTTGTTAATTGTTAAATTAGATGTCACCACTAATACACAGGGTATAATATTCCGTTTAATTGTTAAATTAGATGTCATCACTAATACACAGGGGATAATATTCTGGTTAATTGTTAAATTAGATGTCATCGCTAATACACAATGTATAATATTCTATTTAATTGTTAAATTGGACATGATAACTAAAACAGTGTCTAAAATATCCCACTTAATTTTTAAGTTACCTGTCATCCTTCATCCACAGGGGCAGTATCTTGGTTAATTGTTACGAGCTATCATCCTGAAAACTTAGTTTACACATTCTGGATAATAGTTAAATTAGACTTCATCTTTAATGCTTAGGGTAGAATATTGTGTTTAATTGTTAGATTGACATTATCCCTAATTCAATGAAATTTGTGCACTGATCCAACTGGATCTCTGCAGGCAGCTCATGTGGGTAAAGAATTGGTTTAGCCCCTCCACCACTACCTTGGCAGAGATAGTTCTTCCGTGGAATGTCCTCTCCACATCCATAATGGTGAGAAGATACTGCTTGACACCTTTTGCTTTCGGCAGGTGTCCCACACAGTCCACCAGCATTCTGTTGAAGTGTTCCCCAAAAGCTGGTTTGGGGATTAGGGGTGCACTATTTATTGCAAGTTGGGGCTTCCCCACAACCTGGCACATGTGAACAGTTCTACAGAACTCCACCACATCTTTGTAGAGTTGTGGCCAGTCAAACTGCTGTCTAATGCAGGCTTGGGTTTTTCTGATGCCGACATGTCCAGCCATTGGAATTCCTGGGTTATTCTCAGTATTTCCTTATGTTATCTGGGCAGAACCACTATCTGGTGAACAACTGTCCACTCTTCATCCGCAGGTCTCTAAGGAGGTCTCCACTTCCTCATCGTCACCTCATTCTTTAAATAGTCACACTCTGGAACTCCCTCTGCTTCTGTTTAACTTTAGACAGTCTTTGCTAACTTTTTTAACATTGGGTCAGCTTGCTGAGCCTCGACCAAGGAAGATCTATTTAACACATTCTTTTTGACCTCTAACTTCCCAAAGAAGGTTTCAGATAACTAGATAGGAGGGTCATCAGTCTGCAGTGTCAATTCATCCTCCTCTGACGGAGCTTGTTTGACCATGGACCATCACAACACAAAGGCAGAAAAAATGTCAGTGGCCTTCTCCTGTAACTGCTCTGTCTGCCTGATCTATTTCATTCTCTCTAAAACCACTGGGTAAGCTACCACCTTCACCCTTACCAGATCATTACCCAGGCACAGGTCGACCCTGTCCATAGGTAAACTAGGGACAATCCCCAGGGTTACCAGTCCTGAAACAAAGCTGCACTCCATGTGTACCCAATATAGAGTCCTGGGCATTTACCTTCACTGATACTGTTTACTAATACCTGAGCGTTCGATGCCCTCTCTAGGGGAAAGTTCATGCATTTTCCCAGTCGGAGGGAATGGGTGGCCCCTGTATCCCAAGTATGGCTTTGGGCTTACTTGCCTTATTCGAGGGGTATGGGGTCACTTTTCCGTAGGATACAAAATCCTGGTATCTCTCAGGGATTTTGTTAAATTTTCCAGCACTCTGAGTGGTGGACATACTGGATCTTACTGCCACAGTTAAAGTCACAGCCTGGTATTCTGTGTTTCCCATCAGGGCCCCTTTTCATGCACTGATCTGGTGTATCCTGATTAATCATCCAGCTTTTCACTGTAACGTCCAGCAGTCAGCTCGGAGGTGATGGGCCTTATTACAATGGAAACACACAGGCTTTTGGCGACACTCCTGTTCTCAGCACCGTCTGCTCTGGCTGAAGGAGGAGCACCTGTGTTTACAACTCTCCCTTCTTGCTCAGGGCTATTTTATTTTATTCATTCATGGGATGTGGAAGTCGCTGGCTCTTCCAGCATTTATTACCCATCCCTAATTGCCCTTGAGAAGGTGGTGGGGAGCTGCCTTCTTGAACTGCTGCAGTCCATTTGGGGTAGGTACACCCACAGTGCTGTTAGGAAGGGAGTTCCAGGAGTATGACCCAGCGACAGTAAGGAACGGCGAAGTAGTTCCAAGTCAGGATGGTGTGTGACTTGGCGGGGAACTTGCAGGTGGTGGTGTTACCATGTATTTGCTGCCCTTGTCCTTCTAGTTGGTAGAGGTCGTGGGTTGGAAGTTGCTGTCGAAGGAGCCTTGGTGAGTTGTTGTGGTGCATCTTGTGGATGGTACACACTGCTGCCACTGTGCGTCGGTGGTGCAGGGAGTGAATGTGTGTAGATGGAGTGCCAATCAAGTACGCTGCTTATTCCTGGATGGTGTCGAGCTTCTTGAGTGTTGTTGGAGCTACATACATCAAGGCAAGTGAAGAATATTCCATCACACTCCTGACATGCGCCTTGTAAATTGTGGACAGGCTTTGTGGAGTCAGGAGTTGAGTTACTCGCCTCAGGATTCCTAGCCTCTGACCTGCTCTTGTAGCCACGTTATCTATATGGCTACTCCAATTCATTTTCTGGTCAATGGTAGCCCCTAGGATGTTGATAGTGGGGGATTCAGCGATGGCATTGCCGTTGAATGTCAAGGGGAGATGGTTAGATTCTCTCTTGATGGAAATGGTCATTGCCTGGCACTTGTGTGGCGCAAATGTTACTTGCCACTTACCAGCTCAAGCCTGGATATTGTCCAGGTCTTGCTGAATTTCTACACGGACTGCTTCAGTATCTGTGGAGTCACGAATGGTGCTGAACATTGTGCACTCATTAGCAAACATACCCACTTCTGACCTCATGCTTGAAGGAAGGTCATTGATGAAGCAGCTGAAGATGGTTGGGCCCAGGACACTACCCTGAGGAACTCCTGCAGTGATGTCCGGGAGCTCGGATGATTGACCTCCAACAACCACAACCATTTTCATTTGTGTTAGGTATGATTCCAGCCAGCAGATGGTTTTCCCCCTGATTCCCATTGACTTCAGTTTTGCGAGGCCTCCTTGACGCCAGACTCGGTCAAATGCTGCCTTGATATCAACGGCAGTCACTCTCACCTCACCACTTGAGTTCAGCTCTTTTGTCCATGATTGAACCAAGGCTGTAATGAGGTCAGGAACTGAATGGCCCTGGCGGAACCCAAACTGAGCATCACTGAGCAGGTTATTGCGAAGCAAGTGCCGCTTAATGGCACTGTTGACACCGTCCATCACTTTACTGATAATTGAGAGTAGGCTAATGGGGTGGAAGTTGGCCGGATTGGACATGTCCTGCTTTTTGTGTACAGGACTTACCTGGGTAATTTTCCACGTTGCAGGGTACATGCCAATGTTGTGACTGCACGGGAACAGCTTGGCTCGGGGCACTGCAAGTTCTGAAGCACAGGTCTTCAGTACTATTGCGGGAATATTATCAGGGCCCATAGCTTTTGCAGTATCCAGTGCCTTCAATCGTTTCTTGATATCACGTGGAGTGAATCGAAATGGCTGAAGTCTGGCATCTGTGATGCTGGGGATTTCAGGAGGAGGCCGAGATGGATCATCAACTCGGCACTTCTGGCTGACGATTGTTGCAAATGCTTCAGCCTTTTTTTTTGCACTGATGTGCTGGGCTCCCCCATCATTGAGAATGGGGATATTTGTGGAGCTGCCTCCTTCAGTTAGTTGTTTAATTGTCCACCACCATTCACGGCTGGATGCGGCAAGACTGCAGAGTTTAGATCTGATCCGTTGGTTATGGGATCGCTGAGCTCTGTCTATCACATGCTGCTAATGCAGTTTGGCACGCAGATACTCTTGTGTTGTGGCTTCACCACGTTGACACCTGGTTTTGAGGTATGCCTGGTGCTACTCCTGGCATCCCCTCCTACACTCTTCATTGAATCCCATGTGCTTTAATTTTACACGCTTATTTCTTGCGTGGGATCTTGTCAAAATCCTTCTGAAAGTCAAAATACATCACATCCACTCGTTCTCTCATATCTATTCTATGAGTTACATCCTCAAAAAATTCCAGTACATTTGCCAAGCATGATTTCCCTTTCGTAAATCCATGTTGACTGTGTCCGATCCTGTCATTGTTTTACGTGTGCTCTGTCATTACATCTTTTATAATGTACTCTAGCATTTTCCCCACTACTTATGTCAGGCTTACAGGTCAATAATTCCCTGTTGTGTCTCTATCTCCGTTTTTAAATAGTGGTGTTACATTAGCTAACCTGCAATCCATTGGAACTCTTCCAGAGTCTATAGAAATTTGAAGACTGCCCAGCAATTCATGTACTATTTCTAGGGTCACTTCCTTAAGTACTTTGGGATGAAGATTATCAGTCCCTGGGGATTTATCAGCCTTCAATCCCATCAATTTACCCAACACCATTTCCCTACTAATACTGATTTCATACAGTCCCTCCTTCTCACTAGACCCTATGTTCCCCAACATTTCTGGGAGGTAATTTGTGTCCTCCTTTGTGAAGACAGAACCAAAGTACGTATTTAATTGGTCTGCCATTTCTTTGTTCCCCATTACTTCCAAACAGAATTCCATGAAGTGTCATTTAACTGGCTTGTCAATAAAGATAAAGCCCATGGAATAAAAGGGACAAGGTTGTCTACATGAACAGAAGCAGAGTGAGGGGGTGAAAGGTTGTTTTTAGACTGGAGGAAGTTTTCCCAGGGGTCGTTACTGGGTCTGCTACTTTTCATGATATATATTAAACACTTGGACTTGAGTGTAAATGGAACAATTTCAAACTTTGCACTTGGCACAAAACTTGGAAGTGTACTGCGCAATGAGGATGATCGTAACAGACATCAAGTGAATGTAGACAGGTTGGTGGAATGGACGGACACGTGGCAGATAAACTTTAACCGAAGCGCAAATTGATACATTTTCATTGGACGGAGAGGAGAGGCAATGGAAAATAATGGGTGTAATTTTAATGGGGGTGCAGCAACAGAGTGAATAGTTCAATGGCAGGACATATAGATAAGCTTGTTCAAAATGACATGCTGTGTGATAGTTACAAAGACAAACTATCCCTCCTTGTCCTTCACAAACTTACTGCAGTCTGTGACAATGTTCGCAACACCATCTTCCTCCCACACTGTCGTCCAGCTGGAAGGAAATGCTGTTACCTTTTTATTATTTCATGGGATGTGGGCATCGCTGGCTAAACCAAAATTCATTGCCCATCACTAATTGCCTTTGAAAAGGTGGTATTAAGCTGCCTCCTTGATCCGTTGCAGTCCATCTGGTGCCGGTGCACCCACAGTACTATTTAGGAAGGGAGTTCCAGGATTTTGACCCAGTGACATAAAGGAACAGCGATATAGTTTCATTTCAGAATGGTATATGACTTGGAGGGGAACTTGCAGGTGGTGGTGGTCCCATGCATCGCTGCCATTGTCCTTCTAAGTTGGAGAGGTCGTGGGTTTGGAAGGTGCTGTCTAAGAAGCCTTGGTGCGTTGCTACAGTGCATCTTGTAGATGGTACACACTGCTGCTCCTGTGCTGGTGGTGAGGGAGTGCATGACACCCCAATCACAGCAAACAAGCGCGCGGTTTTGTCCTGAATGGTGTTGACCTTCTGGAGTGTTGTTGGTGCTGCACTCATCCAGGCAAGTGGACAGTATTCCATAACACTCCTGACTTGTGCCTTGCAAATGGTGGAGAGGCTTTGGGGAGTCAGGAGGTGAGTTACTCTCCGCAGCATTCCGAGCCTTTGACCTGCTCTTGTCGCTGCAATTCAGCTTCCGTTCAATGGTAATCCCTAGGATGCTGATAGTGGGAGATTCAGCGATGGTAATGCCGTTTAATGTCAAGGGGAGATGGTTATATTCTCTCTTATTGGAAATGATTGTGTCCTGGCACTTGTGTGTCATGAATGTTACTTGCCACTTTTCAGTTCAAGCCTGAATGTTGTCCGGGTCTTGCTGCATATGTCTGTCTTCAGTATCTGAGCAGTTGTGAATAGTGATCATCATTGTACAGTCATCAGTGAACTTTCCCACTTCTGACCTTATGATTGAAGAAGGTCATTGATGAAGCAGCTGAAGATGTTTGGGCCTAGGACACTACCCTGAGGAACTCCTGCAGTGATGTCCTGGAACTGAGATGATTGACCTCCAACAACCACAACCATCTTCCTTTATGCTAGGTTAGGGATGACTCCCAAGCAGTTGATTTCTCCCATTGACTTCTGCTTAGCTACGTTCCATTCATAGCTAAAATAACAGAAAATGCTGTAAATACTCAACTTGACTGGCAGCATCTGTGGAAAGAGAAGCAAAGTTAACGTTTCATGTTGATAACATTTCATCAGAACCGGCAATGATTAGAAATGTAATCGGTGTTGAAAAAGTGAAAGGTGGGGAAGAGCAACAAAAGGGAAGATCTGTGATAGGCCGAGGATGGGGAGACTAAATGACAAAGAACAAGGCAAAGGGAGTGGTAACATTTGTTGTCAGGGACAAAGCATTTGTCCAGGGAGGGTGTTAATGGCTGAATAATGAACTGCTCTGTCCGAAAGCAAAAGTATGAAAAACAAGTTTAAAACCAGGTGCCGGTGTGAAATTGTTGAACTCAGTGCTGATCCAGAGGCGCTAAAGTGTGCAATTGGAAGATGAGGTTCTGTTCCTCAAGCTTGTCTTGAGCTTCACTGGAACACTGCAGAATGTGGAGAGCAGAAATGTCAGTGTGGGAGCAGGGCAGTGAATTAAAATGGCAAGTGACCAGAAGTTCAGTGACATGCTTGTGGACTGAGTGGACAGGTTCCACAAAGCGTCATCCAATCTGTATTTGGTCTCCACAATTATCTTTATTATTATTTGTTCATGGGATGTGCGCATCGCTGACGAGGACAGCATTTATTGGCGATCCTTAATGGAAAGGAGACCGCATTGTGAGCAGCGAATACAGTATACTAAATTGAAAGAAGTACAAGTTAATATGCTGATTCACCTGAAAGGAGTGTTTGAGGTCTTGGATAGTGAGGCTAGAGGATGGAAAAGGGCAGGTATGACACCTTCTGTGATTGCATGGGAAGGTGCCGTGGGAAGGGAACAAGGTGTTGGGGGTGAGGGAGGAGTGGTCCAGGGTGTCACGGAGGGAACAATCCCATCAGAATGATGACTTGGGAAGGTGTGGGGAAGGAGTGCTTGGCAGTGGCATCACACTGGAGGTGGCAGAAATGGTGGAAAGTGATACTCTGGATATGGGGGCTGATGGGGTGGAAAAAGAAGTCAAGATGAACCCTTTCCCAGGTCTGGGAGGGAAGGGAAGGGATGAGGGTAGAAGTGCGGGAAATGGGCCGGACCCGGCTGAGGGCCCTGTCAACCACAGTAGGGGGGGGATCCTCAGTGGAGGAAAAAGGAAGACATAACCGAAATGCTGTTCTGGAAGGTTGCATCATCAGAGCAGATGCGATGGAGATGGAGAAATTGGGAGAATGGAATGGAGTCCTTACAGTCGGCAGGGTGTGAAGAAATGTAGTCGAGGTAGCTGTGAGAGTCGGTGGGCTTATAATGGATATGATTGGGCAGCCTATCCCAAGAGATGGAGACTGAAGAGTCGAGGAAGGGAAGTGTTGGAGATGGACAACAAGAAGGTGAGTGAAGGGTGAAAATTGGAAGCAATGTTGATAAAGTTTTCCAGTTCGAGATGGGAGCAGGAAACAGCACCCATATAGTTATCAATGCACCAGAAAAAAGAGCTCAGGGAGGGTACCTGAGTCGGACTGGAACAAGGAATGTCCAACATATGCGATAACAAGGGCATAGTTAAGACCCATGCGGGTACCCATAGCAATACCATTTACTTGAAGTTAAGCTGTGAAGAGAGACTGGGCAGGCTAGGGTTATTTTTCTTAGAGCAGAGAAGGCTGAGGGGGGACCTGATTGAGGTATACAAAATTATAGGGTAGATGGGAAGAAACTTTTTTCCCCTTAGCGGAGGTGTCAATGACCAGGGGACAGAGATTTAAGGTAAAGACAGGAGTTTTAGAGGCGATTTGAGGAAAAATGTTGCCAGTTGAAATCTGGAACCCACTGCCTGAAGGGGTGGCAGAGGCAGGAACGCTCACAAGAAGTATTGAGACGAGCACTTGAAACGGCACAGCATCCAAAGCTACGGCCAAATGTTGGAAAATGGGATTAGAATAGTGAGGTGCTTGATGGCCAGCATTGACACAATGGGCCGAAGGACCTATTTATGTATTTTATAACTCTCTGACTCAATGAATTAAGTGGAGTTCAGGAGAAGTTGTTCAATGTGAGAACAGGTTCAGCCAGGCGAAGGAGGGACTGGCTCGGCCTCTGTTCAAGGAAGAAGCAGAGAGCCCTCAATCCATCCTGGCGTGGGATGGAGGAGTAGAGAGAGTGGACGTCCATAGTGAAGAGGAGGTGGTTCGTGCCAAGAAGATGGAAATTGTCAAAATGACGAAGGGCGTCCAAAGCGTCACATATGTAGGAGGGAAGAGACTGGACAAGGGGAGAAAAAATCGAGTCAAGATAGGAAGAAATAAGTTCAGTGCGATAGGAACAATCTGAAACAATGGCTTGACCAGGGTAGTCCTCTTTGTGAATTTTCTGAATGAGTTAGAAGTGGCCTGTCCGGGGTTCTGTGAATAAGGTTGGAAGCTGTAGAGGGAAGATGCCTGGAGGAGATGAGGTCAATGACAGTGTCCTGCAGACAGCGGCTTGATGCTTTGTGGTGGGGTCATGGTCCAGGGGAAAGTGGGAAGAAGTGTCTGAGAGTTGGCACTGAGCCTTTGCGAGGCAGAGGTCAGTACGCCAGACAACAACAGCACCACCCTTGTCTGCAGGTTTGAACACAATGTCGGGATTAGACAGTAAGGGGAGCAGAGAAATTGAATGGCATATGTCTCGCCGACAGTTCTCAATGAAAAGATCAAGACTGGGTAAGAGGCCAGAGGGAGGGGTGCAGGTGGAGGGAGAATACCGGAGGTGCCTGAGTAGGTCCACTGGTCAGGGAAAGGATCCCTGTCCGAACAGTTGAGCAAGAGGCGATGGTGACAGAAAAGAGCTCCACGTCATGCTGAGCGTGAAATGAATTGAGGTTGGAGTATTAGGGGTTCAAACAGTTGTTTGCTATGTACAGATCATTCCGCAATAGAGAGGGGAAGGTGTCACTGTTTAAAAATAAGGAGTCGCCCATTTAGGACAGAGATGAGGAGAAATTGTTTCCTCTCAGAGTGTCGAGTCTTTGAAATTATCTTCCTCAAAAGGCAGAGTCTTTGAATATTTTTAATGCAGAGTTGGATAGATTCCTGATAAGCAAGGGGGTAAAAGGTTATTGGGGGTAGGTGGAAATGTGGAGTACTCAGTTCAGCCAGCAACTTATTGAATGGTGCAGCAGGCTCGAAGTGCCGAGTGGCCAACTCCTCCTCCTAATTCATATGTTTGTACGTAAATATATGCTGTTATTATTTTGATGGCTTTGGAACAGCACTGTATACTTCCCCCAGCCTGAAAAACAATATATGTTCTGTGCCTTAGCCAATTGGATATTCAAACAACCACTGCCACTTTGATCCATTGGTTTCAGTTTTCCTAAGAAGTCTGTTAAATGACATTTGATCAAACACCTTTTGAAAGTTTATATACATAACACCAGCTGTGCCACCCTCATCAGTCCCCTCTAATACTATATCAAATACATCCTTCAGGTTTGTTAGGTACAATTTGCCTTTAACCTGTTCATGGCAGCTGACATTTATAAATGAGAGTTGGTGCAGGAGGGAGGGGTTCAGATTTTTGGGACATTGGGACCGGTTCTGGGGGAGGTGGGACTATTACAAATTGGACGGTCCACACCTGGGCCGGACTGGAACCAATGTCCCTGGGGTTGCTTTTGCTAACGCTGTTGGGGAGGGTTTAAACTAATGTGGCAGGGGGATGGAAACCAAATGAGGAGGTCAGTGGACAGTAAGGAGGTCGTAACTAAAGCCTGTAAGGAACTAGATAATGAAGCATGCGTGACTAAGGGAAAGAGTAGGCAGGGAGCAGATGATGAACGCACAGGGAGTGGTGGTCTGAGTTGCATTTGTTTTAATGCAAGAAGTGCAGTAGGTAAGGCAGATGAACTTAGGGCTTGGATAAGTACCTGGGAGTATGATGTTATTGCTATTACTGAGACTTGGTTGAGGGAAGGGCATGATTGGCAACTAAATATCCCAGGATATCGATGCTTCAGGCGGGATAGAGAGGGAGGTAAAAGGGGTGGAGGAGTTGCATTAATGGTCAAAGAGGATATCACAGCTGTGCTGAAGGAGGGCACTATGGAGGACTCGAGCAGTGAGGCAATATGGACAGAACTCAGAAATAGGAAGGGTGCGGTAACAATGTTTGGGCTTTACTCCAGGCCTCCCAACAGCGAGCGTAGATAGAGGCACAAATATGTAAACAGATTATGGAAAGATGTAGGAGCAACAGGGTGGTGGTGATAGGATATTTTAATTTTCCCAACATTGACTGGGATTCACTAGTGTTAGAGGTCTAGATGGGGCAGAATGTGTAAGGAGCATCCAGGAGGGTTTTCTAGAGCAGTATGTAAATAGTCCAACTCGGGAAGGGGCCATACTGGACCTGGTGTTGGGGAATGAGCCCGGCCAGGTGTTTGAAGTTTCAGTAGGGGACGACTTTGGGAATAGTGATCACAATTCCGTAAGTTTTAGAATACTCATGGACAAAGACAAGAGTGGTCCTAAAGGAAGAGTGCTAAATTGGGGGAAGGCCAACTACACCAAAATTCGGCAGGAGCTGGGGAATGTAGATTGGGAGCAGCTGTTTGAAGGTAAATCCACATTTGATATGTGGGAGGCTTTTAAAGAGAGGTTGATTAGCGTGCAGGAGAGACATGTTCCTGTGAAAATGAGGGATAGAAATGGCAAGATTAGGGAACCATGGATGACAGGTGAAGTTGTGAAACTAGCTAAGAGGAAAAAGGAAGCATACATAAGGTCTAGGAGGCTGAAGAAAGACGAAGATTTGGAAGAATATCGGGAATGTAGGTCCAATCTGAAACGAGGAATTAAGAGGGCTAAAAGGGGTCATGAAATATCTTTAGCAAACAGGGTTAAGGAAAATCCCAAAGCCTTTTATTCATAAATAAGGAGCAAGACGGTAAAGAGAGAAAGGATTGGCCCACTCAAGGACAAAGGAGGAAAGCTATGCGTGGAGTCAGAGAAAATGGGTGAGATTCTGAACGAGTCCTTTGCACCGGTATTCACCGAGGAGAGGGACATGACGGATGTTGAGGTTAGGAACAGATGTTTGATTACTCTAGGTCAAGTCGGCATAAGGAGGGAGGAAGTGTTGGTTATTCTAAAAGGCATTAAGGTGGACAAGTCCCCAGGTCCGGATGGGATCTATCCCAGATTACTGAGGGAAGCGAGAGAGGAAATAATTGGGGCCTTAACAGATATCTTTGCAGCATCCTTAAACACGGGTGAGGTCCCGGAGGACTGGAGAATTGCTGATGTTGTCCCCTTGTTTAAGAAGGGTAGCAGGGCTAATCCAGGTAATTATAGACTGGTGAGCCTGACGTCAGTGGTAGGGAAGCTGCTGGGGAAGATACTGAGGGATAGGATCTATTCCCATTTGGAAGAAAATGGGCTTATCAGTGATAGGCAACATGGTTTTGTGCAGGGAAGGTCATGTCTTACCAACTTAATAGAATTCTTTGAGGAAGTGACAAAGTTGATTGATTAGGGAAGGGCTGTAGATGTCATATACATGGACTTCAGTAAGGCGTTTGATATGGTTCCCCATGGTCGGCTGATGGAGAAAGTGAAGTCGCATGGGGTCCAGGGTGTACTAGCTCGATGGATAAAGAACTGGCTGGGCAGCAGGAGACAGAGAGTAGCAGTGGAGGGCAGTTTCTCAAAATGGAGACGTGTGAGCAGTGGTTTTCCACAGGGCTCCGTGCTGGGACCACTGTTTGTGAAAAACATAAATGATTTGGACCAAAGTATAAGTGGTCTGATTAGCAAGTTTGCAGACGACACTAAGATTGGTGGAGGTGCAGATAGTGAAGGGGACTGTCAGAGAAGACGGCAGAATTTAGATAGATTGGAGAGTTGGGCAGAGAAATGGCAGATGGAGTTCAATCAGGGCAAATGCGAGGTGATGCATTTTGGAAGATCAAATTCAAGAGTCAACTATACAGTAAATGGAAAAGTCCTGGGGAAAATTGATGTACAGAGAGATTTGAGTGTTCAGGTCCATTGTTTCCTAAAGGTGGCAACGCAGGTAAATAGAGTGGTCAAGAAGGCATGCGGCATGCTTTCCTTCATCGGACAGGGTATTGAGTACAAGAGTTGGCAGGTCATGTTACATTTGGTTCGTCCACATTTGGAATGCTGCGTGCAGTTCTGGTCGCCACATTGCCAAAAGGATGTGGATGCTTTGGAGAGGGTGCAGAGGAGGTTCACCAGGATGTTGCCTGGTATGGAGGGCGCTAGCTATGAAGAGTGGTTGAGTAGATTAGGATTATTTTCATTAGAAAGACGGAGGTTGAGGGGGGACCTGATTGAGGTGTACAAAATCATGAGAGGTATAGACAGGGTGGATAGCAAGAAGCTTTTTCCCAGAGTGGGGGATTCAATTACGAGGGGTCACGAGTTCAAAGTGAGAGGGGAAACGTTTAGGGGGATATGCGTGGAAAGTTCTTTACGCAGGGGGTGGTGGGTACCTGGAATGCATTGCCAGCGGAGGTGGTAGACGCGGGCACGATAGCGTCTTTTAAGATGTATCTAGACAGATACATGAATGGGTAGGAAGCAAAGAGATACAGACCCTTAGAAAATAGGCGACAGGTTTAGGTAGAGGATCTGGATCGGCGCAGGCTTGGAGGGCCGAATGGCCCGTTCCTGTGCTATAATTTTCTTCTTCTTCTTCTTCTAAACCATTGTGCCTAAAAACAGCGGGTATCTCTGACAGGTTGATGGTTGTAATTTCCCCACCAGGGATACTCGTCTGACAGGTCATTAAGTACAGGGTTTATTCCAGCTCTACTTTTTTAAATGGGGTGTGACATTTACAACTCTCCAGTCCTCTGTCACGGATTGGAAGATTCTGGCGAGTCCCTCTGCTATTTTCATTATTTCGGTACAAAATTGTTGGATTGAAAGGCTTTCATTGAACCTGTTTGTTCAGTGACTGTTGGAGAAATTTTCTGAGCTTTGCTAATTATTACTTAACTTTGTGGAAGCAGAAAGGCAGGACACAGCTTGTAGCTAATCTAACCACAACCAACGGTCATAAATTGTAGACAGAGCAGTTAACAACAATCAGACATTACGGCCAGATATGGTGTCTGGAGTGCGCATTGAATTAAGGAACTAGCTTGTTATTGTTGAAACTGATGTTTCGCTGACCTCGGACCCTGCATGGTGCACCGTTACGTAGGCAGTCTTGTGGGTGCTTATCTAATTGTGAAACTGTTAGTTCTGCCTTTTTTATACTTCTCTCAGTCCACGGCGATCTGTAGCTCTTTGCGAGTTGCACTGAACCGCATTTAGGTAAGGTGTTATCCCCCATGATATCATGCAATAAAGGGTTTGATTCTCAACGTCTGAGTCCGGGGAATTTGTTCAACAATAGGGCACAATCTGGATTTTCTCCAACAGTGACTGTAATTAATGTCAGTCTCCATGGACTCTAATTGTGTCACTGGAGCATTTCCTTTTTCTATTAATAAGAGATTCCTTTCAATGTGTTATCTTATAGTGTCAGCCAGAGCATCGGCTCCGGCACTAACAGGGATCACCGGCTCCAGCGAGAGTGAAAGGATAGATCAGAATCTGAGAATAATAGATTGGAATGTTACAACAATGGATCAGAATCTGAGAACAATAGATCGGAATGTTACAACAATGGACAGGAGTTTATCCTATTGGTTTGGCTATCTTACTGCGGATTATTCTTGGATGACATTAGTGGATCGGATCTATTGTGCACTGAGGCTGACTCAATATCTTTATTATCCCATACTCGCTATTGTTGGTGTCCCTGGTAAGTCTCTCTATCAAGCTATTAATCCTATAAACGATAATTAACTGTTTTGCTGTTCTTGCCACCTCCAAAATATTGTCCTGCCTGTGAGCCCATTTACTGTACGTTGTCAAGAGGAGGTAAACAGTCTACAAAGGGATATAAATAGGTTCAGTAAGGTTGCAAAACTTTGGCAGATAGAGTATCATGTGGTAAGATGTGGACTTGTCCACTTTGGCAGGAAGAATAGAAAAGCAGGATGCTATTTAAATGTGGAGAGATTGCACAACTCGGTGGTACAGCGGGATCTGGGTGTCCTGGTACATGAATCAGAAAGAGTCAGTATACAGGGACAGCAAGTGACTAGGCAGGCAAATGGAATGTTAGTGTTTATTGCAAAGGGAATCGAGTATAAAAGTGGAGAAGTTTTACTGCAGATGTGCAGGGCTTTGGTGAAACCACATCAGGAATAGTGTGTATACTTTTGGTCTCCTTCTTTGATAAAACTATATAATTGCATACGAAGCAGGTGAACGAAAGTTCAGTTGATTCGTTTCAAACAAAGAACAAAGAACAAAGATAATTACAGCACAGGAACAGGCCCTTCGGCCCTCCAAGCCTGCGCCGATCCAGATCCTCTCTCTAAACATGTCGCCTATTTTCTAAGGTTCTGTATCTCTTTTCTTCCTGCCCATTCATGTATCTGTCTAGATACATCTTAAAAGAATCCATCGTGCCCGCATCTACCACCTCCGCTGGCAATGCGTTCCAGGTGCCCACCACCCTCTGCGTAAAGAACTTTCCACGCATATCCCCCCTAAACTTTTCCCCTTTCACTTTGAACTCGTGTCCTCTAGTAATTGAAACACCCACTCTGGGAAAAAGCTTCTTGCTATCCACCCTGTCTATACCTCTCATGATTTTGTACACCTCTATCAGGTCCCCCCTCAACCTCCGTCTTTCTAATGAAAATAATCCTAATCTACTCAACCTCTCTTCATAGCTAGCGCCCTCCATACCAGGCAACATCCTGGTGAACCTCCTCTGCACCCTCTCCAAAGCATCCACATCCTTTTGATAATGTGGCGACCAGAACTGTACGCAGTATTCCAAATGTGGCCGAACCAAAGTCCTATACAACTGTAACATGACCTGCCAACTCTTGTACTCAATGCCCCGTCCGATGAAGGAAAGCATGCCGTATGCCTTCTTGACCACTCTATTTACCTGCGTTGCCACCTTCAGGGAACAGTGGACCTGAACACTCAAATCTCTCTGGACATCAATTTTCCCCAGGACTTTTCCATTTACTGTATAGTTCACTCTTGAATTGGATCTTCCAAAATGCATCACCTCGCATTTGCCCTGATTGAACTCCATCTGCCATTTCTCTGCCCAGCTCTCCAATCTATCTATATTCTGCTGTATTCTCTGACAGTCCCCTTCACTATCTGCTACTCCACCAATCTTAGTGTCGTCTGCAAATTTGCTAATCAGTCCACCTATACTTTCCTCCAAATCATTAATGTATATCACAAACAACAGTGGTCCCAGCACGGATCCCTGTGGAACACCACTGCTCACACGTCTCCATTTTGAGAAACTCCCTTCTACTGCTACTCACTGTCTCCTGTTGCCCAGCCAGTTCTTTATCCATCGAGCTAGTACACCTTGGACCCCAAGCGCCTTCACTTTCTCCATCAGCCTGCCATGGGGAACCTTATCAAACGCCTTACTGAAGTCCATGTATATGACATCGACAGCCCTTCCCTCATCAATCAACTTTGTCACTTCCTCAAGGAATTCTATTAAGTTGGTAAGACATGACCTTCCCTGCACAAAACCATGTTGCCTATCACTGATAAGCCCATTTTCTTCCAAATGGGAATAGATCCTATCCCTTAGTATCTTCTCCAGCAGCTTCCCTACCACTGACGTCAGGCTCACCGGTCTATAATTACCTGGATTATCCTTGCTACCCTTCTTAAACAAGGGGACAACATTAGCAATTCTCCAGTCCTCCGGGACCTCACCCGTGTTTAAGGATGCTGCAAAGATATCTGTTAAGGCCCCAGCTATTTCCTCTCTCGCTTCCCTCAGTATCCTGGGATAGATCCCATCCGGACCTGGGGACTTGTCCACCTTAATGCCCTTTAGAATACCCAACACTTCCTCCCTCCTTATGCCGACTTGACCTAGAGTAATCAAACATCTGTTCCTAGCCTCAACATCCGTCATGTCCCTCTCCTCGGTGAATACCGATGCAAAGTACTCGTTTAGAATCTCACCCATTTTCTCTGAGTCCAAGCATAACATTCCTCCTTTGTCCTTTAGTGGGCCAATCCTTTCTCTAGTTACCCTCTTTCTCCTTATATATGAATAAAAGGCTTTGGGATTTTCCTTAACCCTGTTTGCTAAAGATATTTCATGACCCCTTTTAGCCCTCTTAATTCCTCGTTTCAGATTGGTCCTACATTCCCGATATTCTTTCAAAGCTTCGTCTTTCATCAGCCGCCTAGACCTTATGTATGCTTCCTTTTTCCTCTTAGCTAGTCTCACAATTTCACCTGTCATCCATGGTTCCCTAATCTTGCCATTTCTATCCCTCATTTTCACAGGAACATGTCTCTCCTGCACGCTAATCAACCTCTCTTTAAAAGCCTCCCACATATCACATGTGGATTTACCTTCAAACAGCTGCTCCCAATCTACATTTCCCAGCTCCTGCCGAATTTTGGTATAGTTGGCCTTCCCCCAATTTAGCACTCTTCCTTTAGGACCACTCTCGTCTTTGTCCATGAGTATTTTAAAGCTTACGGAATTGTGATCACTATTCCCAAAGTAGTCCCCTACTGAAACTTCAACAACCTGGCCGGGCTCATTCCCCAACACCAGGTCCAGTATGGCCCCTTCCCGAGTTGGACTATTTACATACTGCTCTAGAAAACCCTCCTGGATGCTCCTTACAGATTCTGCTCCATCTGGACCTCTAACACTAAGCGAATCCCAGTCAATGTTGGGAAAATTAAAATCTCCTATCACCACCACCCTGTTGCTCCTACATCTTTCCATAATCTGTTTACATATTTGTACCTCTATCTCACGCTCGCTATTGGGAGGCCTGTAGTACAGCCCCAACATTGTTACCGCACCCTTCCTATTTCTGAGTTCTGTCCATATTGCCTCACTGCTCGAGTCCTCCATAGTGCCCTCCTTCAGCACAGCTGTGATATCCTCTTTGACCAGTAATGCAACTCCTCCACCCCTTTTACCTCCCTCTCTATCCCGCCTGAAGCATCGATATCCTGGGATATTTAGTTGCCAATCATGCCCTTCCCTCAACCAAGTCTCAGTAATAGCAATAACATCATACTCCCAGGTACCAATCCAAGCCCTAAGTTCATCTGCCTTACCAACTACACTTCTTGCATTAAAACAAATGCACCTCAGACCACCAGTCCCTTTATATTCATCATCTGCTCCCTGCCTGCTCTTCCCCTTAGTCACACTGACTTCATTATCTAGTTCCTTACAGGCTTTTGTTACTACCTCCTTACTGTCAACTGACCTCAATTGGTTCCCATCCCCCTGCCACATTAGTTTAAACCCTCCCCAACAGCGTTAGCAAAAGCACCTCCAAGGACATTGGTTCCAGTCCGGCCCAGGTGTAGACCATCCAATTTGTAATAGTCCCACCTCCCCCAGAACCGGTCCCAATGTCCCAAAAATCTGAACCCCCTCCTTCCTGCACCATCTCTCAAGCCACGCATTCATCCTGACTATTCTTTCATTTTTACTCTGACTATCACGTGGCACTGGTAGTAATCCTGAGATTACTACCTTTGAGGTCCTACTTTTTAACTTGGCTCCTAACTCCCTAAACTCTGCTTGTAGGACCTCATCCCGTTTTTTACCTATATCATTCGTGCCTATGTGCACAATGACAACTGGCTGTTCACCCTCCCCCTTTAGAATGTTCTGCAGCCGATCTGAGACGTCCCTGACCCGTGCACCTGGGAGGCAACATACCATTCGGGAGCCTCGTTTTCGACCACAGAACCGCCTATCTACTCCCCTTACAATCGAATCCCCTACGACTATAGCCCTTCCACTCTTTTTCCCACCCTTCGGAACAGCAGAGCCAGCCACGGTGCCATGGACCTGGCTACTGCTGCCTTCCCCTGGTGAGCCATCTCCCTCAACAGTATCCAAAACGGTATACTTGTTTTGGAGGGAGATGACCGCAGGGGACTCCTGCGCTGCCTTCCTGCTCTTTCTCTGCCTTTTGGTCACCCATTCCCTTTCTCCCTCAGCAATCCTAATCTGCGGTGTGACCAATTCACTAAACGTGCTATCCACGACCTCCTCAGCATCGCGCATGCTCCAAAGTGAGTCCATCCGCAGCTCGAGAGCCGTCATGCGGTCTAACAAGAGCTGCAGCTGGACACACTTCCTGCACGTGAAGGAGCCAGGGTCATCAGCCATGTCCCTGAGCTCCCACATTGAGCAAGAGGAGCATGATACGGGACTGAGATCTCCTGCCATTTTTAATCTTAAGTTTAAACTTACTTAAATGAAAAAGGAACGAAAAGTTTTTACCAATCACAATAAAACCAGAGAAATCGAAAAAGCCTTACCTTATAAACACCCCACCGAGTCCTTTTTTATGGTTAGAGGAGGAGGGCGGGTGGGAGACACTACAAGTGTGGTGTCTCGGGTTCAGAAACCGCCCAAATATATAGTGTTTTACTTACCCAGCAGCCCCCTGGCCTCCGCCGAAAAACAAAAGGAAATTAAATTTACTTTCAAACTGACTTTTCCAGCTGCTCACTCGCTCACACGCTGCTCCCGAAAAAAGCTGCTGCACTGAAAGGCAGTTTCGTGAATGAAGGGCTTATTTTATTAAGAAAGGTTGAAGAGGCTGGAGTTTAGAAGAATGAGAGATGTCTTATTGAAACATAGCTGATCCTGAGTGACCTTGATAGAGTGGATACCGAGAGGATGTTTCCTCTTGTTGGGGAGACTGGAACTAGGGGATAAAGCTAAAAATAAATGTTCAGCCGTGATCATATCGAATGGTGGAGCAGGCTCAAAGGGCCGAATGGCCTCCTCCTGCTCCTCAGTCCCAAGTTCCGATGTGCAGAAACATCTCAATTTTAATATTCCCATCATATGATCAAATCCCTCCATGGCCTCACCCCTCTGATTATCCCAGTCCCCTCTCAATTTCCAATATCCCTGAAACTTGTTGATCTGAAAGTCCTTTTCTAATTCCCTTTTTAAAGAGAGTTCCACCCCCCCCCCCCCCCCACCCAACCCCCCGTCTCTCTCCCTGACCACACATTTCATCTCTCCTGCTCCACTCATGCTGTGGCAGTTTGGATCCATAAAATGGTGTGACTGCCGGTCACATCCAGCACATTGTACAGGACACACGGGCTGGCCGGGGTGCTGGTGTCGGTGTAATGTGTGTGTGTCTGTCGTGTGAGGCGGGGTCTGAATATGATGTCAATTAGCCATTTCAGTAGCTTTGATGTACGACTTTGAAACTTAGTCTGTGCATGTCCACTGACTGCCTGTGTCAGTCACGCTCAGCTGAACATACATTCAGCAGCACGAGGAACCCCCTCTAGTGTTATTTAAAAGGACCAGACATCCAACATACAGGTGAGGGGCTTTTGACTTATTTCTGCTATTGTAAGGTTAGTGGAGGTACTGTGGATGGTTTTCTTGAGGTTGTGTTTTGAGCTGCTGCAGACATTCAGGAAGGACAGAGGATTTGGTGACCCAACTCTGGACAAGGTATGGGGACTGTAGTTACAGTGTCTCTTGGTCTGTAACATGACCACCAAATGGAGCAGAGGCTGCAGAGAGGGGAAGCTCTGTAAAGAGGGAGTAGGAGGGGCCTCTGCACTATGCTCCCCGGGTTTTCCAGAGCACTTTTCCTACCTACACCTAACCCAGAAGCAGTGTGTGAGGTGACTCTGATTCAGTAAGGAGGTGGTCACAGAAGTGTGTCACCTCCTGTCACACGACCTGAAGCCTCACACCAGCGTGAGGCTGTTAAGGTCACAGTTTCATTGAACTTCTATGGATCTGGATCTTTCCAGGCAGGAGCAGCTGATGCACCCATCATATTGTCATTTCCTTCAAGTGTCCATCCAATTTCCTTTTGAAATCATTGATTGTCTTCACTTCCATCACCCTCGTGGGCAGCGAGTTCCAGGTGTTACAAAGAGGTCGTGAATTTTGAGAACAAATGTCTCTTTCTGTCCAACAACCTGTCTGTAAGCAGATTGTAGTTAATTTTCCCCCTTTTTTAAAACAAGGAAAATCCTGATTACGTATTTCTCCACTCCCTCAGCTTGCGAACCCTGACTTTTAAAGGACTGCAACAACACTGGTGTTAAAGTTAAAAATAGAAGTAGGATTTATTACTACATACTCAAACTCAGGAAGGGGGTTACCTTCGCAACATACATTCATAAGCATACAGGGAATGGTAAAGGCATCAAAAGGGTAAGAACATTTACCAAGTAGAAAAAATAGCTTAATTACAAACTGAAGGAGGTTCCAGTTGAAAATAGAGTCCGTTTTATCACTGACATAAAGTTCAAAGCTGGAATTAACCAACTGGAAATGCTGAGTGGAGTAGGTGTTGCAGGAAATCTCTACTCTCAATGTTTCTTCTTGCACTTTCGGGGATAAGCTGAGGCATTTTTATGACGAGAATCTGGTAGAGAGCAGAATTATTTTCTTGCTGCTTTGCAGACTGTGGCATCTTATTTCCTTCTTGCAGGCAGGACCCAGGGATAGCCAGCTGCAAACCTTCCAGGCAGCTGATTACCTGTCAGAGCTGTTCCCTCCAAATAAAACGGTTTCAAAACCAGATAGGCTTAAAAGGATGGCACCTGGGTCATGTGATCGGAACCCTTAAAGTAACTGTCCCAGGTACTGTTGTTGAAGGGATCTGCTCCCCCACCATGTTTAAACAAGTTGAACACAGAATTGGCAGCTTACAATAACATCCAAGTGCACGAAAATACAATTTGCAGTTGGTTTCCATCCATTTGTGACACATATCAACAACAACCGCTACATAAAAAAAGTTATTCCGCACATTCTCCCTGCATCTCTTGTCCAGAACTTTAAATCTGTGACCCCGAGTCCTCATACCATTAGTTAATAGAGACATTTTCCTTGTCTAACTTAACTAAGCCTGTCATAATCATCTACATTTTAATCAAATCTTCCCTCAATCTCCTTTGTTCAAAGGGGAAGAAACCCAGTTTTACTAACCTAACCTTGTAACAAATATTCCCATCCCTGGAATCATTCTGGTAAATCTCCCCTGCACCCTCTTAAGGACCCGCACATCTTTCCAAAAGTCTGGTGAACAGAAATGGACCAGATACTGTAGTTGCAGCCGAACCAGAGCATTATAAGTGTTCAGCATATCTTCACTGCTTTAGTGCTGAATGACTCTATTTATTAAGGACAAGATCCAATACGATTTACTAATCAATCTCTCAGTATGTCCTGCCACCTTCAAACATTGATGTATATCCACCCGCAAGTCCCTCTATTCCTGTAAATCCTTCAGCAATGTGTTATTAAGTCTATATTGCTTCTCAAAAATACTTCTGCCAGTTCTGCTAACCTATCAATGTCCTGTTTCAGTCAATTACTATCATCCTGACTGTCTGCCCATTCTGCTAACCAATCTATGTCATTTTTCAGCCAATTACTATTAGCCTGACTGTCTGTCCATTCTGCTAACCTATCAATGTCCTGTTTCAGTCAATTACTATAATCCCAAATGTCTGTCCATTCTGCTAACCTAACCATGTCCTGTTTCAGTCAATTACTATCATCCTGATCCTCTGTCCATTCCAAATATCTATGTCCTGTTGCATTTACTATCATCCTGACTGTCTGTCCATTCTGCGAGCCTATCAATGTCCTGTTTCAGTCAATTACTATCATCCTGACAGTCCGTCCATTCTGCTAAATATTCAATGTCCTGCTTCAGCCAATTACTATCATCCTGACTGTCTCTCCATTCTGCTAAACTATCGATGTCATGTTTCAGTCAATTACTATCATCCTGACGGTCTGTTCATTCTGCTAAACTATCCATGTCCTGTTTCAGTCAATTACTATCATCCTAACTCTCTGTCAATTCTGCTAAACTATCCATGTCCTGTTTCAGTCAATTACTATCATCCTGACTGTCTATCCATTCTGCTAAACTATCCATGTCCTGTTTCAGTCAATTACTATCATCCTGACTGTCTGTCCATTCTGCTAAACTATCGATGTCATGTTTCAGTCAATTACTATCATCCTGATCCTCTGTCCATTCTGCTAAACTATCCATCTCCAGTTTGAGTCAATTACTATCATCCTGACTGTCTATCCATTCTGCTAAACTATCCATGTCCTGTTTCAGCCAATTACTATCATCCTGATGCTCTGTCCATTCTAATAATCTATGTCCTGTTTCAGTCAATTACTATCATCCTGACTGTCTGTCCATTCTGATAAAGTATCAATGTCCTGTTTCAGTCAATTACTATCATCCTGACTCTCTGTCCATTCTGCTAAACTATCAATGTCCTGTTTCAGTCAATTACTATCATCCTGATCCTCTGTCCATTCTAACTAACTATGTCCTGTTTCTGTCAATAACTGTCATCCTGATCCTCTGTCCACTTTAATTATCTATGTCCTGTTTCAGTCAATTACTATCATCCTGATCCTCTGTCCATTCTAATTATCTATGTCCTGTTTCAGTCAATTACGATCATCCTGATCCTCTGCCTATTCTAATTATCTAAGTCCTGTTTCAGTCAATTACTATCATCCTGACTGTCTGCCCATTCTGCTAAATTATCAATGTCCTGTTTCAGTCAATTACTATCATCCTGACTGTCTATCCATTCTGCTAAACTATCCATGTCCTGTATCAGTCAATTACTATCATCCTGATCCTCTGTCCATTCTGCTAAACTATCCATGTCCTGTTTCACTCAATTACTATCATCCTGACTGTCTATCCATTCTGCTAAACTATCCATGTCCTGTATCAGTCAATTACTATCATCCTGATCCCCTGTCCATTCTGTTAAACTATCCATGTCCTGTTTCAGTCAATTACTATCATCCTTCCTGTCGGTCCATTCTGCTAAACTATCCGTGTCCTGTTTCAGTCAATTACTATCATCCTGACTGTCTATCCATTCTGCTAAACTATCCATGTCCTGTTTCATTCAATTACTATCATCCTGACTGTCTGTCCATTCTGCTAAACTATCCATGTCCTGTTTCAGTCAATTACTATCATCCTGACACTCTGTCCATTCTGCTAAACTATCCATGTCCTGTTTCAGTCAATTACTATCATCCTGATTCTCTGTCCATTCTAATTATCTATGTCCTGCTTCATTCAATTACTATCATCCTGATCCTCTGTCCATTCTAATTATCTATGTCCTGTTTCAGTCATTTACTATCATCCTGATCATCTGTCCATTCGAATTATCTATGTCCTGTTTCAGTCATTTCCGATCATCCTGATCCTCTGTCTATTCTAATAAGCTATGTCCTGTTTCCGTCATTTACTATCATCCTGATCCTCTGTCCATTCTAATTATCTATGTCCTGTTTCAGTCATTGACGATCATCCTGATCCTCTGGCTATTCTAATAAGCTATGTCCTGTTTCAGTCATTTACTATCATCCTGATCCACTGCCTATTCTAATTATCTAAGTCCTGTTTCAGTCAATTACTATCATCCTGACTGTCTGTCCATTCTGCTAAACTATCCACGTCCCGTTTCAGTCAATTACTATCATCCTGACTGCCTGTCCAATCTGCTAAATTATCAATGTCCTGTTTCAGTCAATTACTTTCATCCTGACTGTCTATCCATTCTGCTAAACTATCCATGTCCTGTATAAGTCAATTACTATCAACCTGACTGCCGGTCCATTCTGCTAAACTATCCATGTCCTGCTTCATTCAATTACTATCATCCTGACTGTCTGTCCATTCTGCTAAACTATCCATGTCCTGTTTCAGTCAATTACTATCATCCTGACTCTCTGTCCATTCTGCTAAACTATCCATGTCCTGTTTCAGTCAATTACTATCATCCTGACTGTCAATCCATTCTGCTAAACTATCCATGTCCTGTTTCAGTCAATTACTATCATCCTGACTCACTGTCCATTCTGCTAAACTATCCATGTCCTGTTTCAGTCAATTACTATCATCCTGACTCTCTGTCCATTCTGATAACCTATCCATGTCCTGTTTCAGTCAATTACTATCATCCTGACTGTCTGGCCATTCTGCTAAACTATCCATGTCCTGTTTCAGTCAATTACTATCATCCTGACTGTCTGTCTATTATGCTAAACTATCCATGTCCTATTTCAATCAATTACTATCATCCTGACTCTCTGTCCATTCTGCTAAACTATCCATGTCCTGTTTCAATCAATTACTATCATCCTGACTGTCTGTCTATTCTGCTAAACTATCCATGTCCTGTTTCAGTCAATTACTATCATCCTGAATCTCTGTCCATTCTGCTAAACTATCCCTGTCCTGTTTCAATCAATTACTATCATCCTGACTCTCTGTCCATTCTGCTAAACAATCCATGTCCTGTTTCAGTCAATTACTATCATCCTGACTGTCTGTCCATTCTGCTAAACTATCCATGCCCTGTTTCATTCAACTACTATCATCCTGACTGTCTGTCCATTCTGCTAAACTATCCATGTCCTGTTTCAGTCAATTACTATCATCCTTCCTGTCGGTCCATTCTGCTAAACTATCCGTGTCCTGTTTCAGTCAATTACTATCATCCTGACTGTCTATCCATTCTGCTAAACTATCCATGTCCTGTTTCATTCAATTACTATCATCCTGACTGTCTGTCCATTCTGCTAAACTATCCATGTCCTGTTTCAGTCAATTACTATCATCCTGACACTCTGTCCATTCTGCTAAACTATCCATGTCCTGTTTCAGTCAATTACTATCATCCTGATTCTCTGTCCATTCTAATTATCTATGTCCTGCTTCATTCAATTACTATCATCCTGATCCTCTGTCCATTCTAATTATCTATGTCCTGTTTCAGTCATTTACTATCATCCTAATCATCTGTCCATTCGAATTATCTATGTCCTGTTTCAGTCATTTCCGATCATCCTGATCCTCTGTCTATTCTAATAAGCTATGTCCTGTTTCCGTCATTTACTATCATCCTGATCCTCTGTCCATTCTAATTATCTATGTCCTGTTTCAGTCATTGACGATCATCCTGATCCTCTGGCTATTCTAATAAGCTATGTCCTGTTTCAGTCATTTACTATCATCCTGATCCACTGCCTATTCTAATTATCTAAGTCCTGTTTCAGTCAATTACTATCATCCTGACTTTCTGTCCATTCTGCTAAACTATCCACGTCCCGTTTCAGTCAATTACTATCATCCTGACTGCCTGTCCAATCTGCTAAATTATCAATGTCCTGTTTCAGTCAATTACTTTCATCCTGACTGTCTATCCATTCTGCTAAACTATCCATGTCCTGTATCAGTCAATTACTATCAACCTGGCTGCCGGTCCATTCTGCTAAACTATCCATGTCCTGCTTCATTCAATTACTATCATCCTGACTGTCTGTCCATTCTGCTAAACTATCCATGTCCTGTTTCAGTCAATTACTATCATTCTGACTCTCTGTCCATTCTGCTAAACTATCCATGTCCTGTTTCACTCAATTACTATCATCCTGACTGTCCATCCATTCTGCTAAACTATCCATGTCCTGTTTCAATCAATTACTATCATCCTGACTGTCGATCCATTCTACAAAACTATCAATGTCCTGTTTCAGTCAATTACTATCATCCTGACTGTCTATCCATTCTGCTAAACTATCCATGTCCTGTATCAGTCAATTACTATCATCCTGACTGCCGGTCCATTCTGCTGAACTATCCATGTCCTGTTTCACTCAATTACTGTCATCCTGACTGTCTGTCCATTCTGCTAAACTATCCATGTCCTGTGTCAGTCAATTACTATCATCCTGACTCTCTGTCCATTCTGCTAAACTATCCATGTCCTGTTTCAGTCAATTACTTTCATCCTGACTGCCCATCCATTCTGCTAAACTATCCATGTCCTGTGTCAGTCAATTCCTATCATCCTGACTGTCTATCCATTCTGCAAAACTATCCATGCCCTGTTTCATTAAATTACTATCATCCTGACTGTCTGTCCATTCTGCTAAACTATCCAACTCCTGTTTCAGTCAATTACTATCATACTGACTGTCTGTCCATTCGAATTATCTATGTCCAGTTTCAGTCAATTACTATCATCCTGATCCTCTGTCTATTCTAATTTTCTATGTCCTGTTTCAATCAATTACTATCATCCTGATTCTCTGTCCATTCTAATTATCTATGTCCTGTTTCAGTCTTTTACGATCATCCTGATCCTCTGTCTATTCTAATAAGCTATGTCCTGTTTCCGTCATTTGCTATCATCCTGATCCTCTGTCCATTCTAATTATCTATGTCCTGTTTCAGTCATTGACGATCATCCTGATCCTCTGGCTATTCTAAAAGCTTTGTCCTGTTTCAATCATTTACTATCATCCTGACCCACTGCCTATTCTAATTATCTAAGTCCTGTTTCAGTCAATTACTATCATCCTGACTGTCTATCCATTCTGCAAAACTATCCATGTCCTGTTTCAGCCAATTACTATCATCCTGACTGTCTGTCCATTCTGCTAAATTATCAATGTCCTGTTTCAGTCAATTACAATCATCCTGACTGTCCATCCATTCTGCTAAACTATCCATGTCCTTTTTCAGTCAATTACTATCATCCTGACTGTCTATCCATTCTGCAAAACTATCCAAGTCCTGTTTCAGCCAATTACTATCATCCTGACTGTCTATCCATTCTGCTAAATTATCAATGTCCTGTTTCAGTCAATTACTATCATCCTGACTGTCTATCCATTCCGCAAAACTATCCATGTCCTTTTTCAGTCAATTACTATCATCCTGACTGTCTGTCCATTCTGCTAAATTGTCAATGTCCTGTTTCAGCCAATTACTATCATCCTGACTGTCTATCCATTGCGCAAAACTATCCATGTCCTGTTTCAGTCAATTACTATCATCCTGACTGTCTGACCATTCTGCTAAATTATCAATGTCCTGTTTCAGTCAATTACTATCATCCTGACTGTCTATCCATTCCGCAAAACTATCCATGTCCTGTTTCAGTCAATTACTATCATCCTGACTGTCTGTCCATTCTGCTAAACTATCCACGTCCTGTTTCAGTCAATTACTATCATCCTGACTGCCTGTCCATTCTGCTAAACTATCCATGTCCTGTTTCAATCAATTACTATCATCCTGACTGTCTATCCATTCTACAAAACTATCCATGTCCTGTATCAGTCAATTACTATCATCCTGATCCTCTGTCCATTCTGCTAAACTATCCATGTCCTGTTTCACTCAATTACTATCATCCTGACTGTCTGTCCATTCTGCTAATCTATCCATGTCCTGTGTCATTCAATTACTATCATCCTGACTCTCTGTCCATTCTGCTAAACTATCCATGTCCTGTTTCATTCAATTACTATCATCCTGACTGTCTGTCCATTCTGCTAAACTATCCATGTCCTGTTTCAGTCAATTACTATCATCCTGACTGTCTGTCCATTCTGCTAAACTATCCATGTCCTGTTTCAGTCAATTACTATCATCCTGACTCTCTGTCCATTCTGCTAAACTATCCATGCCCTGTTTCAGTCAGTTACTATCATCCTGAGTCTCTGTCCATTCTGCTAACCTATCAATGTCCTGTTTCAGTCAATTACTATCATCCTGACTCTCTGTCCATTCTGCTAACCTGTCAATGTCCTGCTTCCGTCAATTACCAGCATCCTGACTGTCTGTTCTTTCTGCTAAACTATCCATGATCTGTATCAATCAATTACTATCATCCTGATCCTCTGTCCATTCTGCTAAACTATCCATGTCCTGTTTCACTCAATTACTATCATCCTGACTGTCTATCCATACTGCTAAATTATCAATGTCCTGTTTCAGTCAATTACTATCATCCTGACTGCCTATCCATTCTGCTAATCTATCCATGTCCTGTATCAGTCAATTAGTATCATCCTGACTGCCGGTGCATTCTGCAAAACTATTCACGCCCTGTTTCAATCAATTACTATCATCCTGACTCTCTATCCATTCTGCAAAACTATCCATGACATGTATCAGTCAATTACTATCATCCTGATCCTCTGTCCATTCTGCTAAACTATCCATGTCCTGTTTCACTCCATTACTATCATCCTGACTGTCTATCCATTCTGCAAAACTATCCATGTCCTGTATCAGTCAATTACTATCATCCTGATCCTCTGTCCATTCTGCTAAACGACCCATGTCCTGTTTCAGTCAATTACTATCATCCTGACTGTCTATCCATTCTGCTAAACTATCCATGTCCTGTTTCATTCAATTACTATCATCCTGACTGTCTGTCCATTCTGCTAAACTATCCATGTCCTGTTTCAGTCAATTACTATCATCCTGACTGTCTGTCCATTCTGCTAAACTATCCATGTCCTGTTTCAGTCAATTACTATCATCCTTACTGTCGGTCCATTCTGCTAAACTATCCATGTCCTGTTTCGGTCAATTACTATCATCCTGACTGTCTATCCATTCTGCTAAACTATCCATGTCCTGTTTCATTCAATTACTATCATCCTGACTGTCTGTCCATTCTGCTAAACTATCCATGTCCTGTTTCAGTCAATTACTATCATCCTGACTGTCTGTCCATTCTGCTAAACTATCCATGTCCTGTTTCAGTCAATTACTATCATCCTGACTGTCTGTCCATTCTGCTAAACTATCCATGTCCTGTTTCAGTCAATTACTATCGTCCTGACTGTCTATCCATTCTGCTAAACTATCCATGTCCTGTATCAGTCAATTACTATCATCCTGACTGCCGGTCCATTCTGCTAAACTATCCATGTCCTGTTTCATTCAATTACTATCATCCTGACTGTCTGTCCATTCTGCTAAATTATCAATGTCCTGTTTCAATCAATTACTATCATCCTGATCCTCTGTCCATTCTAATTATCTATGTCCTGTATCAGTCAATTACTATCATCCTGATCCTCTGTCTATTCTAATTATCTATGTCCTGTTTCAGTCAATTACTATCATCCTGATCCTCTGTCTATTCTAATTATCTATGTCCTGTTTCAGTCAATTCCTATCATAAAGATTCTCTGTCCATTCTAATTATTTATGTCCTGTTTCAGTCAATTACTATCATCCTGATCCTCTGTCTATTCTAATTATCAATGTCCTGTTTCAGTCAATTACTATCATAAAGATTCTCTGTCCATTCTAATTATCTATGTCCTGTTTCAGTCAATTAATATCATCCTGATCCTCTGTCCATTCTAATTATCTATGTCCTGTTTCAGTCAATTACTATCATCATGATCCTCTGTCCATTCTAATTATCAATGTCCTGTTTCAGTCAATTACTATCATCCTGATCCTCTGTCTATTCTAATTATCAATGTCCTGTTTCAGTCAATCACTATCATCCTGATCCTCTGTCCATTCTAATTATCTATGTCCTGTTTCAGTCATTTACTATCATCCTGATCCTCTGTCTATTCTGATTATCTATGTCCTGTTTCAGTCATTTACTATCATCCTGATCCTCTGTCCATTCTAATTATCTATGTCCTGTTTCGCTCAATTGCTGTCATCCTGATCCTCTGTCCATTCTAATTATCTATGTCCTGTTTCAGTCATTTACTATCATCCTGATCCTCTGTCCATTCTAATTATCAATGTCCTGTTTCAGTCATTTACTATCATCCTGATCCTCTGTCCATTCTAATTATCTATGTCCTGTTTCAGTCATTTACTATCTTCCTGATCCTCTGTCCATTCTAATTATCTATGTCCTGTTTCAGTCATTTACTATCATCCTGATCCTCTGTCCATTCTAATTATCTATGCCCTGTTTCAGTCATTTACTATCATCCTGATCCTCTGTCCATTCTAATTATCAATGTCCTATTTCAGTCATTTACTATCATCCTGATCCTCTGTCCATTCTAATTATCTATGCCCTGTTTCAGTCAATTACTATCATCCTGACTGTCTATCCATTCTGCTAAACTATCCATGTCCTGTATCAGTCAATTAGTATCATCCTGACTGCCGGTGCATTCTGCAAAACTATTCATGCCCTCTTTCAATCAATTACTATCATCCTGACTCTCTATCCATTCTGCAAAACTATCCATGACCTGTATCAGTCAATTACTATCATCCTGATCCTCTGTCCATTCTGCTAAACTATCCATGTCCTGTTTCACTCCATTACTATCATCCTGACTGTCTATCCATTCTGCAAAACTATCCATGTCCTGTATCAGTCAATTACTATCATCCTGATCCTCTGTCCATTCTGCTAAACGACCCATGTCCTGTTTCAGTCAATTAATATCATCCTTACTGTCGGTCCATTCTGCTAAACTATCCATGTCCTGTTTCGGTCAATTACTATCATCCTGACTGTCTATCCATTCTGCTAAACTATCCATGTCCTGTTTCATTCAATTACTATCATCCTGACTGTCTGTCCATTCTGCTAAACTATCCATGTCCTGTTTCAGTCAATTACTATCATCCTGACTGTCTGTCCATTCTGCTAACCTATCCATGTCCTGTTTCAGTCAATTACTATCATCCTGAATGTCTGTCCATTCTGCAAAATTATCAATGTCCTGTTTCAGTCAATTACTATCATCCTGACTGTCTATCCATTCTGCTAAACTATCCATGTCCTGTATCAGTCAATTACTATCATCCTGACTGCTGGTCCATTCTGCTAAACTATCCATGCCCTGTTTCAGTCAATTACTATCATCCTGACTCTCTATCCATTCTGCAAAACTATCCATGTCCTGTATCAGTCAATTACTATCATCCTGATCCTCTGTCCATTCTAATTATCTATGTCCTGTTTCAGTCAATTAATATCATCCTGATCCTCTGTCTATTCTAATTATCTATGTCCTGTTTCAGTCAATTACTATCATCCTGATCCTCTGTCTATTCTAATTATCTATGTCCTGTTTCAGTCAATTCCTATCATAAAGATTCTCTGTCCATTTTATTTATCTATGTCCAGTTTCAGTCAATTACTATCATCCTGATCCTCTGTCTATTCTAATTATCTATGTCCTGTTTCAGTCAATTACTATCATAAAGATTCTCTGTCCATTCTAATTATCTATGTCCTGTTTCAGTCAATTACTATCATCCTGATCCTCTGTCCATTCTAATTATCTATGTCCTGTTTCAGTCAATTACTATCATCATGATCCTCTGTCCATTCTAATTATCAATGTCCTGTTTCAGTCAATTACTATCATCCTGATCCTCTGTCTATTCTAATTATCAATGTCCTGTTTCAGTCAATCACTATCATCCTGATCCTCTGTCCATTCTAATTATCTATGTCCTGTTTCAGTCATTTACTATCATCCTGATCCTCTGTCTATTCTGATTATCTATGTCCTGTTTCAGTCATTTACTATCATCCTGATCCTCTGTCCATTCTAATTATCTATGTCCTGTTTCGCTCAATTGCTGTCATCCTGATCCTCTGTCCATTCTAATTATCTATGTCCTGTTTCAGTCATTTACTATCATCCTGATCCTCTGCCATTCTAATTATCTATGTCCTGTTTCAATCATTTACGATCATCCTGATCCTCTGTCTATTCTAATAAGCTATGTCCTGTTTCAGTCATTTACTATCATCCTGATCCTCTGCCTATTCTAAATATCTAAGTCCTGTTTCAGTCAATTACTATCATCCTGACTGTCTGTCCATTCTGCTAAATTATCAATGTCCTGTTTCAGTCAATTACGATCATCCTGACTGTCTATCCATTCTGCAAAAGTATCCATGTCCTGTTTCAGTCAATTACTATCGTCCTGACTGTCTGTCCATTCTGCTAAACTATCCATGTCCTTTTTCAGTCAATTACTATCATCCTGACTGTCTGTCCATTCTGCTAAAATATGCATGTCCTGTTTCAGTCAATTACTATCATCCTTACTGTCTGTCCATTCTGCTAAATTATCAATGTCCTGTTTCTGTCAATTACTATCATCCTGACTGTCTATCCATTCTGCAAAAGTATCCATGTCCTGTTTCAGTCAATTACTACCATCCTGACTGTCTGTCCATTCTGCTAAACTATCCATGTCCTGTTACAGTCAATTACTATCATCCTGACTGTCTGTCCATTCTGCTAAACTATCCATGTCCTGTTTCAGTCAATTACTATCATCCTGACTGTCTGTCCATTCTGCTAAATTCTCAATGTCCTGTTTCAGTCAATTACCATCATCCTGACTGTCTATCCATTCTGCTAAACTATCCATGTCCTGTATCAGTCAATAACTATCATCCTGACTGCCGGTGCATTCTGCTAAACTATTCATGCCCTGTTTCAATCAATTACTATCATCCTGACTGTCTGTCCATTCTGCAAAACTATCCATGTCCTGTATCAGTTAATTACTATCATCCTGATCCTCTGTCCATTCTGCTAAACTATCCATGCCCTGTTTCAATCAATTACTATCATCCTGACTCTCTATCCATTCTGCAAAACTATCCATGACCTGTATCAGTCAATTACTATCATCCTGATCCTCTGTCCATTCTGCTAAACTATCCATTTCCTGTTTCACTCAATTACTATCATCCTGACTGTCTATCCATTCTGCAAAACTATCCATGTCCTGTATCAGTCAATTACTATCATGCTGATCCTCTGTCCATTCTGCCAAACTGTCAATGACCTGTATCAGTCAATTACTGTCATCCTGATCCTCTGTCCATTCTGCTAAACTATCCATGTCCTGTTTCACTCAATTACTATCATCCTGACTGTCTATCCATTCTGCAAAACTATCCATGTCCTGTATCAGTCAATTACTATCATCCTGATCCTCTGTCCATTCTGCCAAACTGTCAATGACCTGTATCAGTCAATTACTATCATCCTGATCCTCTGTCCATTCTGCTAAACTATCCATGTCCTGTTTCACTCAATTACTATCATCCTGACTGTCTATCCATTCTGCAAAACTATCCATGTCCTGTATCAGTCAATTACTATCATCCTGATCCTCTGTCCATTCTGCAAAACTGTCAATGACCTGTATCAGTCAATTACTATCATCCTGATCCTCTGTCCATTCTGCAAAACTATCCATGTCCTGAATCAGTCAATTACTATCATCCTGATCCTCTGTCAATTCTGCTAAACTATCCATGTCCTGTTTCAGTCAATTACTATCATCCTTACTGTCGGTCCGTTCTGCTAAACTATCCATGTCCTGTTTCATTCAATTACTATCATCCTGCCTGTCTGTCCATTCTGCTAAACTATCCATGTCCTGTTTCAGTCAATAACTATCATCCTGACTGTCTGTCCATTCTGCTAAATTATCAATGTCCTGTTTCAGGCAATTACTATCATCCTGACTGTCTATCCATTCTGCTAAACTATCCATGACCTGTATCAGTCAATTACTATCATCCTGACTGCCGGTCCATTCTGCTAAACTATCCATGCCCTGTTTCATTCAGTTACTATCATCCTGACTGTCTGTCCATTCTGCTAAACTATCCATGTCCTGTTTCAGTCAATTACTATCATCCTGACTGCCTGTCCATTCTGCGAAACCATCCATGTCCTGTTTCATTCAATTACTATCATCCTGACTGTCTGTCCATTCTGCTAAACTATCCATGTCCTGTTTCCGTCAATTACCATCATCCTGACTGTCTGTCCATTCTAATAATCTATGTCCTGTTTCAGTCAATTACTATCATCCTGATCCTCTGTCTATTCTAATTATTTATGTCCTGTTTCTGTCAATTACTATCATCCTGATCCTCTGTCTATTCTAATTATCTATGTCCTGTTTCAGTCAATTACTATCATAAAGATTCTCTGTCCATTCTAATTATCTATGTCCTTTTTCAGTCAATTACTATCATCCTGATCCTCTGTCCATTCTAATTATCTATGTCCTGTTTCAGTCAATTACTATCATCATGATCCTCTGTCCATTCTAATTATCAATGTCCTGTTTCAGTCAATTACTATCATCCTGATCCTCTGTCTATTCTAATTATCAGTGTCCTGTTTCAGTCAATCACTATCATCCTGATCCTCTGTCCATTCTAATTATCTATGTCCTTTTTCAGTCATTTGCTTTCATCCTGATCATCTGTCCATTCTAATTATCTGTGTGCTGTTTCGCTCAATTGCTGTCATCCTGATCCTTTGTCCATTCTAATTATCTATGTCCTGTTTCAGTCATTTACTATCATCCTGATCCTCTGTCCATTCTAATTATCTATGTCCTGTTTCAGTCTTATACGATCATCCTGATCCTCTGTCTATTCTAATTATCTGTGTCCTGTTTCCGTCATTTACTATCATCCTGATCCTCTCTCCATTCTAATTATCTATGTCCTGTTTCAGTCATTTACGATCATCCTGATCCTCTGTCTATTCTAATAAGCTATGTCCTGTTTCAGTCATTTACTATCATCCTGATCCTCTGCCTATTCTAATTATCTAAGTCCTGTTTCAGTCAATTACTATCATCCTGACTTTCTATCCATTCTGCAAAATTATCCATGTCCTGCTTCAGTCAATTACTATCATCCTGACTGTCTGTCCATTCTGCTAAATTATCAATGTCCTGTTTCAGTCAATTACTATCATCCTGACTGTCTATCCATTCTGCTAAACTATCCATTTCCTGTTTCAGTCAATTACTATCATCCTGACTGTCTGTCCATTCTGCTAAACTATCCATGTCCTGTTTCAGTCAATTACTATCATCCTGACTGTCTGTCCATTCTGCTAAACTATCCATTTCCTGTTTCAGTCAATTACTATCATCCTGACTGTCTGTCCATTCTGCTAAACTATCCATGTCCTGTTTCAGTCAATTACTATCATCCTGACCGTCTGTCCATTCGGCTAAACTATCCATTTCCTGTTTCAGTCAATTGCTATCATCCTGACTGTCTGTCCATTCTGCTAAATTATCAATGTTCTGTTTCAGTCAATTACTATCATCCTGACTGTCTGTCCATTCTGCTAAACTATCCATGTCCTGCATCAGTCAATAACTATCATCCTGACTGCCGGTGCCTTCTGCTAAACTATTCATGCCCTGTTTCAATCAATTACTATCATCCTGACTCTCTATCCATTCTGCAAAACTATCCATGACCTGTATCAGTCAATTACTATCATCCTCATCCTCTGTCCATTCTGCAAAACTATCCATGTCCTGTTTCAATCAATTACTATCATCCTGACTGTCTATCCATTCTGCAAAACTATCCATGTCCTGTATCAGTCAATTACTATCATCCTGATCCTCTGTCCATTCTGCTAAACTATCCATGTCCTGTTTCAGTCAATTACTATCATTCTGACTGTCAGTCCATTCTGCTGAACTATCCATGTCCTGTTTCAGTCAATTGCTATTATCCTGACTGTCTATCCATTCTGCTAAACTATCCATGTCCTGTTTCATTCAATTACTATAATCCTGACTGTCTATCCATTCTGCTAAACTATCCATGTCCTGTTTCAGTCAATTACAATCATCCTGACTGTCTGTCCATTCTGCTAAACTATCCATGTCCTGTTTCAGTCAATTACTATCATCGTGACTGTCTGTCCATTCTGCTAAATTATCAATGTCCTGTTTCAGTCAATTACTATCATCCTGACTGTCTGCCCATTCTGCTAAACTATCCATGTCCTGTATCAGTCAATTACTATCACCCTGACTGTCTGTCCATTCTGCTAAACTATCCATGTCCTGTATCAGTCAATTACTATCATTCTGACTGTCTGTCCATTCTGCTAAACTATCCATGTCCTGTATCAGTCAATTACTATCATCCTGACTGTCTGTCCATTCTGCTAAACTATCCATGTTCTGTTTCAGTCAATTACTATCATCCTTACTGTCGGTCCATTCTGCTAAACAATCCATGTCCTGTTTCAGTCAATTACTATCATCCTGACTGTCCATTCTGCTAAAATATCCATGTCCTGTTTCATTCAATTACTATCATCCTGACTGTCTATCCATTCTGCTAAACTATCCATGTCCTGTTTCATTCAATTACTATCATCCTGACTGTCTGTCCATTCTGCTAAACTATCCATGTCCTGTTTCAGTCAAATACTATCATCCTGACTGTCTGTCCATTCTGCTAAACTATCCATGTCCTGTTTCAGTCAAATACTATCATCCTGACTGTCTGTCCATTCTGCTAAACTATCCATGTCCTGTTTCAGTCAATTACTATCATCCTGACTGTCTATCCATTCTGCTAAACTATCCATGCCCTGTTTCAGTCAATTACTATCATCCTGACTGTCTGTCCATTCTGCTAAACTATCCATGTCCTGTTTCATTCAATTACTATCATCCTGATCCTCTGTCCATTCTGCTAAACTATCCATGTCCTGTATCAGTCAATTACTATCATCCTGATCCTCTGTCCATTCTGCTAAACTATCCATGTCCTGTTTCATTCAATTACTATCATCCTGACTGTCTGTCCATTCTGCTAAACTATCCATGTCCTGTTTCAATCAATTACTATCATCCTGACTCTCTGTCCATTCTGCAAAACTATCCGTGTCCTGTTTCAGTCAATTACTATCATCCTGACTGTCTATCCATTCCGCTAAACTATCCATGTCCTGTTTCATTCAATTACTATCATCCTGACTGTCTGTCCATTCTGCTAAACTATCCATGCCCTGTTTCAGTCAATTACTATCATCCTGACTGTCTGTCCATTCTGCTAAATTATCAATGTCCTGTTTCACTCAATTACTATCATCCTGACTGTCTATCCATTCTGCTAAACTATCCATGTCCTGTTTCATTCAATTACTATCATCCTGACTGTCTATCCATTCTGCTAAACTATCCATGTCCTGTTTCAGTCAATTACTATCATCCTGACTGTCTATCCATTCTGCTAAACTATCCATGTCCTGTATCAGTCAATTACTATCATCTTGACTGCTGGTCCATTCTGCTAAACTATCCATGCCATGTTTCAATCAATTACTATCATCCTGATCCTCTGTCCATTCTGCTAAACTATCCATGTCCTGTTTCATTCAATTACTATCATCCTGACTCTCTATCCATTCTGCAAAACTATCCATGTCCTGTATCAGTCAATTACTATCATCCTGATCCACTGTCCATTCTGCAAAACTGTCAATGACCTGTTTCAGTCAATTACTATCATCCTTACTGTCGGTCCATTCTGCTAAACTATCCATGTCCTGTTTCATTCAATTACTATCATCCTGACTGTCTGTCCATTCTGCTAAACTATCCATGTCCTGTTTCAGTCAATTACTATCATCCTGAATGTCTGCCCATTCTGCTAAACTATCCATGTCCTGTTTCAGTCAATTACTACCATCCTGACTGTCTGTCCATTCTGCTAAACTATCCATGTCCTGTTTCAGTCAATTACTATCATCCTGACTGTCTATCCATTCTGCTAAACTATCAATGTCCTGTTTCAGTCAATTACTATCATCCTGACTGTCTGTCCATTCTGCTAAACTATCCATGTCCTGTTTCAGTCAATTACTATCATCCTGACTGTCTGTCCATTCTGCTAAACTATCCATGTCCTGTTTCAGTCAATTACTATCATCCTTACTGTCGGTCCATTCTGCTAAACTATCCATGTCCTGTTTCAGTCAATTACTATCATCCTGACTGTCTATCCATTCTGCTAAACTATCCATGCCCTGTTTCAGTCAATTACTATCATCCTGACTGTCTGTCCATTCTGCTAAACTATCAATGTCCCGTTTCAGTCAATTACTATCATCTTGACAGTCTGTCCATTCTGCTAACCTATCTATGTCCTGTTTCAGTCAATTACTATCATCCTGACTGTCTGTCCATTCTGCTAACCTATCAATGTCCTGTTTCAGTCAATTACTATCATCCTGACTGTCTGTCCATTCTGCTAAACTATCCATGTCCTGTTTCACTCAATTACTATCATCCTGACTGTCTATCCATTCTGCAAAACTATCCATGTCCTGTATCAGTCAATTACTATCATCCTGATCCTCTGTCCATTCTGCAAAACTGTCAATGACCTGTATCAGTCAATTACTATCATCCTGATCCTCTGTCCATTCTGCAAAACTATCCATGTCCTGAATCAGTCAATTACTATCATCCTGATCCTCTGTCAATTCTGCTAAACTATCCATGTCCTGTTTCAGTCAATTACTATCATCCTTACTGTCGGTCCGTTCTGCTAAACTATCCATGTCCTGTTTCATTCAATTACTATCATCCTGCCTGTCTGTCCATTCTGCTAAACTATCCATGTCCTGTTTCAGTCAATAACTATCATCCTGACTGTCTGTCCATTCTGCTAAATTATCAATGTCCTGTTTCAGGCAATTACTATCATCCTGACTGTCTATCCATTCTGCTAAACTATCCATGACCTGTATCAGTCAATTACTATCATCCTGACTGCCGGTCCATTCTGCTAAACTATCCATGCCCTGTTTCATTCAGTTACTATCATCCTGACTGTCTGTCCATTCTGCTAAACTATCCATGTCCTGTTTCAGTCAATTACTATCATCCTGACTGCCTGTCCATTCTGCGAAACCATCCATGTCCTGTTTCATTCAATTACTATCATCCTGACTGTCTGTCCATTCTGCTAAACTATCCATGTCCTGTTTCCGTCAATTACCATCATCCTGACTGTCTGTCCATTCTAATAATCTATGTCCTGTTTCAGTCAATTACTATCATCCTGATCCTCTGTCTATTCTAATTATTTATGTCCTGTTTCTGTCAATTACTATCATCCTGATCCTCTGTCTATTCTAATTATCTATGTCCTGTTTCAGTCAATTACTATCATAAAGATTCTCTGTCCATTCTAATTATCTATGTCCTTTTTCAGTCAATTACTATCATCCTGATCCTCTGTCCATTCTAATTATCTATGTCCTGTTTCAGTCAATTACTATCATCATGATCCTCTGTCCATTCTAATTATCAATGTCCTGTTTCAGTCAATTACTATCATCCTGATCCTCTGTCTATTCTAATTATCAGTGTCCTGTTTCAGTCAATCACTATCATCCTGATCCTCTGTCCATTCTAATTATCTATGTCCTTTTTCAGTCATTTGCTTTCATCCTGATCATCTGTCCATTCTAATTATCTGTGTGCTGTTTCGCTCAATTGCTGTCATCCTGATCCTTTGTCCATTCTAATTATCTATGTCCTGTTTCAGTCATTTACTATCATCCTGATCCTCTGTCCATTCTAATTATCTATGTCCTGTTTCAGTCTTATACGATCATCCTGATCCTCTGTCTATTCTAATTATCTGTGTCCTGTTTCCGTCATTTACTATCATCCTGATCCTCTCTCCATTCTAATTATCTATGTCCTGTTTCAGTCATTTACGATCATCCTGATCCTCTGTCTATTCTAATAAGCTATGTCCTGTTTCAGTCATTTACTATCATCCTGATCCTCTGCCTATTCTAATTATCTAAGTCCTGTTTCAGTCAATTACTATCATCCTGACTTTCTATCCATTCTGCAAAATTATCCATGTCCTGCTTCAGTCAATTACTATCATCCTGACTGTCTGTCCATTCTGCTAAATTATCAATGTCCTGTTTCAGTCAATTACTATCATCCTGACTGTCTATCCATTCTGCTAAACTATCCATTTCCTGTTTCAGTCAATTACTATCATCCTGACTGTCTGTCCATTCTGCTAAACTATCCATGTCCTGTTTCAGTCAATTACTATCATCCTGACTGTCTGTCCATTCTGCTAAACTATCCATTTCCTGTTTCAGTCAATTACTATCATCCTGACTGTCTGTCCATTCTGCTAAACTATCCATGTCCTGTTTCAGTCAATTACTATCATCCTGACCGTCTGTCCATTCGGCTAAACTATCCATTTCCTGTTTCAGTCAATTGCTATCATCCTGACTGTCTGTCCATTCTGCTAAATTATCAATGTTCTGTTTCAGTCAATTACTATCATCCTGACTGTCTGTCCATTCTGCTAAACTATCCATGTCCTGCATCAGTCAATAACTATCATCCTGAATGCCGGTGCCTTCTGCTAAACTATTCATGCCCTGTTTCAATCAATTACTATCATCCTGACTCTCTATCCATTCTGCAAAACTATCCATGACCTGTATCAGTCAATTACTATCATCCTCATCCTCTGTCCATTCTGCAAAACTATCCATGTCCTGTTTCAATCAATTACTATCATCCTGACTGTCTATCCATTCTGCAAAACTATCCATGTCCTGTATCAGTCAATTACTATCATCCTGATCCTCTGTCCATTCTGCTAAACTATCCATGTCCTGTTTCAGTCAATTACTATCATTCTGACTGTCAGTCCATTCTGCTGAACTATCCATGTCCTGTTTCAGTCAATTGCTATTATCCTGACTGTCTATCCATTCTGCTAAACTATCCATGTCCTGTTTCATTCAATTACTATAATCCTGACTGTCTATCCATTCTGCTAAACTATCCATGTCCTGTTTCAGTCAATTACAATCATCCTGACTGTCTGTCCATTCTGCTAAACTATCCATGTCCTGTTTCAGTCAATTACTATCATCGTGACTGTCTGTCCATTCTGCTAAATTATCAATGTCCTGTTTCAGTCAATTACTATCATCCTGACTGTCTGCCCATTCTGCTAAACTATCCATGTCCTGTATCAGTCAATTACTATCACCCTGACTGTCTGTCCATTCTGCTAAACTATCCATGTCCTGTATCAGTCAATTACTATCATTCTGACTGTCTGTCCATTCTGCTAAACTATCCATGTCCTGTATCAGTCAATTACTATCATCCTGACTGTCTGTCCATTCTGCTAAACTATCCATGTTCTGTTTCAGTCAATTACTATCATCCTTACTGTCGGTCCATTCTGCTAAACAATCCATGTCCTGTTTCAGTCAATTACTATCATCCTGACTGTCCATTCTGCTAAAATATCCATGTCCTGTTTCATTCAATTACTATCATCCTGACTGTCTATCCATTCTGCTAAACTATCCATGTCCTGTTTCATTCAATTACTATCATCCTGACTGTCTGTCCATTCTGCTAAACTATCCATGTCCTGTTTCAGTCAAATACTATCATCCTGACTGTCTGTCCATTCTGCTAAACTATCCATGTCCTGTTTCAGTCAAATACTATCATCCTGACTGTCTGTCCATTCTGCTAAACTATCCATGTCCTGTTTCAGTCAATTACTATCATCCTGACTGTCTATCCATTCTGCTAAACTATCCATGCCCTGTTTCAGTCAATTACTATCATCCTGACTGTCTGTCCATTCTGCTAAACTATCCATGTCCTGTTTCATTCAATTACTATCATCCTGATCCTCTGTCCATTCTGCTAAACTATCCATGTCCTGTATCAGTCAATTACTATCATCCTGATCCTCTGTCCATTCTGCTAAACTATCCATGTCCTGTTTCATTCAATTACTATCATCCTGACTGTCTGTCCATTCTGCTAAACTATCCATGTCCTGTTTCAATCAATTACTATCATCCTGACTCTCTGTCCATTCTGCAAAACTATCCGTGTCCTGTTTCAGTCAATTACTATCATCCTGACTGTCTATCCATTCCGCTAAACTATCCATGTCCTGTTTCATTCAATTACTATCATCCTGACTGTCTGTCCATTCTGCTAAACTATCCATGCCCTGTTTCAGTCAATTACTATCATCCTGACTGTCTGTCCATTCTGCTAAATTATCAATGTCCTGTTTCACTCAATTACTATCATCCTGACTGTCTATCCATTCTGCTAAACTATCCATGTCCTGTTTCATTCAATTACTATCATCCTGACTGTCTATCCATTCTGCTAAACTATCCATGTCCTGTTTCATTCAATTACTATCATCCTGACTGTCTGTCCATTCTGCTAAACTATCCATGTCCTGTTTCAGTCAATTACTATCATCCTGACTGTCTATCCATTCTGCTAAACTATCCATGTCCTGTATCAGTCAATTACTATCATCTTGACTGCTGGTCCATTCTGCAAAACTATCCATGCCACTTTTCAATCAATTACTATCATCCTGATCCTCTGTCCATTCTGCTAAACTATCCATGTCCTGTTTCATTCAATTACTATCATCCTGACTCTCTATCCATTCTGCAAAACTATCCATGTCCTGTATCAGTCAATTACTATCATCCTGATCCACTGTCCATTCTGCTAAACTATCCATGTCCTGTTTCAGTCAATTACTATCATCCTTACTGTCGGTCCATTCTGCTAAACTATCCATGTCCTGTTTCATTCAATTACTATCATCCTGACTGTCTGTCCATTCTGCTAAACTATCCATGTCCTGTTTCAGTCAATTACTATCATCCTGAATGTCTGCCCATTCTGCTAAACTATCCATGTCCTGTTTCAGTCAATTACTACCATCCTGACTGTCTGTCCATTCTGCTAAACTATCCATGTCCTGTTTCAGTCAATTACTATCATCCTGACTGTCTATCCATTCTGCTAAACTATCAATGTCCTGTTTCAGTCAATTACTATCATCCTGACTGTCTGTCCATTCTGCTAAACTATCCATGTCCTGTTTCAGTCAATTACTATCATCCTGACTGTCTGTCCATTCTGCTAAACTATCCATGTCCTGTTTCAGTCAATTACTATCATCCTTACTGTCGGTCCATTCTGCTAAACTATCCATGTCCTGTTTCAGTCAATTACTATCATCCTGAATGTCTGCCCATTCTGCTAAACTATCCATGTCCTGTTTCAGTCAATTACTACCATCCTGACTTTCTGTCCATTCTGCTAAACTATCCATGTCCTGTTTCAGTCAATTACTATCATCCTGACTGTCTATCCATTCTGCTAAACTATCAATGTCCTGTTTCAGTCAATTACTATCATCCTGACTGTCTGTCCATTCTGCTAAACTATCCATGTCCTGTTTCAGTCAATTACTATCATCCTGACTGTCTGTCCATTCTGCTAAACTATCCATGTCCTGTTTCAGTCAATTACTATCATCCTTACTGTCGGTCCATTCTGCTAAACTATCCATGTCCTGTTTCAGTCAATTACTATCATCCTGACTGTCTATCCATTCTGCTAAACTATCCATGCCCTGTTTCAGTCAATTACTATCATCCTGACTGTCTGTCCATTCTGCTAAACTATCAATGTCCCGTTTCAGTCAATTACTATCATCTTGACAGTCTGTCCATTCTGCTAACCTATCAATGTCCCGTTTCAGTCAATTACTATCATCTTGACAGTCTGTCCATTCTGCTAACCTATCAATGTCCTGTTTCAGTCAATTACTATCATCCTGACTGTCTGTCCATTCTGCTAACCTATCAATGTCCTGTTTCAGTCAATTACTATCATCCTGACTGTCTGTCCATTCTGCTAAACTATCCATGTCCTGTTTCAGTCAATTACTATCATCCTGACTGTCTGTCCATTCTGCTAAACTATCCATATCCTGTTTCATTCAATTACTATCATCCTGATCCTCTGTCCATTCTGCTAAACTATCCATGTCCTGTATCAGTCAATTACTATGATCCTGATCCTCTGTCCATTCTGCTAAGTTATCCATGTCCTGTTTCATTCAATTACTATCATCCTGACTGTCTGTCCATTCTGCTAAACTATCCATGTCCTGTTTCAATCAATTACTATCATCCTGACTCTCTGTCCATTCTGCGAAACTATCCGTGTCCTGTTTCAGTCAATTACTATCATCCTGACTGTCTATCCATTCTGCTAAACTATCCATGTCCTGTTTCATTCAATTACTATCATCCTGACTGTCTGTCCATTCTGCTAAACTATCCACGTCCTGTTTCAGTCAATTACTATCATCCTGACTGTCTGTCCATTCTGCTAAATTATCAATGTCCTGTTTCAGTCAATTACTATCATCCTGACTGTCTATCCATTCTGCTAAACTATCCATGTCCTGTTTCATTCAATTACTATCATCCTGACTGTCTATCCATTCTGCTAATCTATCCATGTCCTGTTTCATTCAATTACTATCATCCTGACTGTCTGTCCATTCTGCTAAACTATCCATGTCCTGTTTCAGTCAATTACTATCATCCTGACTGTCTGTCCATTCTGCTAAACTATCCATGTCCTGTATCAGTCAATTACTATCATCCTGACTGTCTGTCCATTCTGCTAAACTATCAATGTCCTGTTTCAGTCAATTACTATCATCCTGACTCTCCATCCATTCTGCAAAACTATCCATGTCCTGTAACAGTCAATTACTATCATCCTGATCCACTGTCCATTCTGCTAAACTATCCATGTCCTGTTTCAGTCAATTACTATCATCCTTACTGTCAGTCCATTCTGCTAAACTATCCATGTCCTGTTTCATTCAATTACTATCATCCTGACTGCCTGTCCATTCTGCTAAACTATCCATGTCCTGTTTCAGTCAATTACTATCATCCTGAATGTCTGCCCATTCTGCGAAACTATCCATGTCCTGTTTCAGTCAATTACTACCATCCTGTCTGTCTGTCCATTCTGCTAAACTATCCATGTCCTGTATCAGTCAATTACTATCATCCTTACTGTCGGTCCATTCTGCTAAACTATCCATGTCCTGTTTCAGTCAATTACTATCATCCTGACTGTCTGCCCATTCTTCTCAACTATCCATGTCCTGTTTCTTTCAATTACGATCATCCTGACTGTCTGCCCATTCTGCTAAACTATCCATGTCCTGTTTCGGTCAATTACTATCATCCTGACTGTCTGTCCATTCTGCTAAACTATCCATGTCCTGTTTCAGTCTATTACTACCATCCTGACTGTCTGTCCATTCTGCTAAACTATCCATGTCCTGTTTCAGTCAATTACTATCATCCTAACTGTCTGCCCATTCTGCTAAACTATCCATGTCCTGTTTCAGTCAATTACTACCATCCTGACTGTCTGTCCATTCTGCTAAACTATCCATGCCCTGTTTCAATCAATTACTATCATCCTGACTCTCTGTCCATTCTGCTAAACTATCCATGTCCTGTTTCAGTCAATTACTATCATCCTTACTGTCGTTCCATTCTGCTAAACTATCCATGTCCTGTTTCATTCAATTACTATCATCCTGACTGTCTGCCCATTCTGCTAAACTATCCATGTCCTGTTTCAGTCAATTACTATCATCCTGACTGTCTGCCCATTCTGCTAAACTATCCATGTCCTGTTTCAGTCAATTACTATCATCCTTACTGTCGGTCCATTCTGCTAAACTATCCATGTCCTGTTTCATTCAATTACTATCATCCTGACTGTCTGTCCATTCTGCTAAACTATCCATGTCCTGTTTCAGTCAATTACTATCATCCTGACTGTCTGCCCATTCTGCTAAACTATCCATGTCCTGTTTCAGTCAATTACTACCATCCTGACTGTCTGTCCATTCTGCTAAACTATCCATGTCCTGTTTCAGTCAATTACTTTCATCCTGACTGTCTGTCCATTCTGCTAAACTATGCATGTCCTGTTTCATTCAATTACTATCATCCTGACTGTCTGTCCATTCTGCTAAACTATCCATGTCCTGTTTCAGTCAATTACTATCATCCTGACTGTCTGCCCATTCTGCTAAACTATCCATGTCCTGTATCAGTCAATTACTATCATGCTTACTGTCGGTCCATTCTGCTAAACTATCCATGTCCTGTTTCATTCAATTACTATCATCCTGACTGTCTGTCCATTCTGCTAAACAATCCATGTCCTGTTTCAGTCAATTACTATCATCCTGACTGTCTGCCCATTCTGCTAAACTATCCATGTCCTGTTTCAGTCAATTACTATCATCCTGACTGTCTGCCCTTTCTGCTAAACTGTCCATGTCCTGTTACAGTCAATTACTATCATCCTGACTGTCTGCCCATTCTGCTAAACTATCCATGTCCTGTATCAGTCAATTACTATCATCCTTGCTGTCGGTCCATTCTGCTAAACTATCCATGTCCTGTTTCATTCAACTACTATCATCCTGACTGTCTGTCCATTCTGCTAAACTATCCATGTCCTGTTTCAGTCAATTACTATCATCCTGACTGTCTGCCCTTTCTGCTAAACTATCCATGTCCTGTTACAGTCAATTACTATCATCCTGACTGTCTGCCCATTCTGCTAAACTATCCATGTCCTGTATCAGTCAATTACTATCATCCTTGCTGTCGGTCCATTCTGCTAAACTATCCAAGTCCTGTTTCATTCAATTACTATCATCCTGACTGTCTGTCCATTCTGCTAAACTATCCATGTCCTGTTTCAGTCAATTACTATCATCCTGACTGTCTGCCCATTCTGCTAAACTATCCATGTCCTGTTTCAGTCAATTACTATCATCCTGATCCTCTGTCCATTTTGCTAAACTATCCATGTCCTGTTTCAGTCAATTACTATCATCCTTACTGTCGGTCCATTCTGCTAAACTATCCATGTCCTGTTTCAGTCAATTACTATCATCCTGACTGTCTGCCCATTCTGCTAAACTATCTATGTCCTGTTTCAGTCAATTACTACCATCCTGACTGTCTGTCCATTCTGCTAAACTATCCATGCCCTGTTTCAATCAATTACTATCATCCTGACTCTCTATCCATTCTGCAAAACTATCCATGTCCTGTATCAGTCAATTACTATCATCCTGATCCTCTGTCCATTCTGCTAAACTATCCATGTCCTGTTTCTGTCAATTACTATCATCCTTACCGTCGGTCCATTCTGCTAAACTTTCCATGTCCTGTTTCATTCAATTACTATCATCCTGGTTGTCTGCCCATTCTGCTAAACTATCCATGTCCTGTTTCAGTCAATTACTACCATCCTGACTGTCTGTCCATTCTGCTAAACTATCCATGTCCTGTTTCATTCAATTCCTATCATCCTGACTGTCTATCCATTCTGCTAAACTATCCATGTCCTGTTTCAGTCAATTCCTATCATCCTGACTGTCTATCCATTCTGCTAAACGATCCATGTCCTGTTTCAGTCAATTACTACCATCCTGACTGTCTGTCCATTCTGTTAAACTATCCATGCCCTGTTTCAATCAATTACTATCATCCTGACTCTGGATCCATTCTGCAAAACTATCCATATCCTGTTTCAGTCAATTACTATCATCCTGACTATCTGTCCATTCTAATTATCTATGTCCAGTTTCAGTCAATTACTGTCATCCTGATCCTCTGTCTATTCTAATTATCTATGTCCTGTCTCAGTCAATTACTATCATCCTGATCCTCTGTCCATTCTAATTATCTATGTCCTGTTTCAGTCATTTAAGATCATCCTGATCCTCTGTCTATTCTAATTATCTGTGTCCTCTTTCAGTCATTGACGATCATCCTGATCCTCTGGCTATTCTAATAAGCTATGTCCTGTTTCCGTCATTTACTATCATCCTGATCCTCTGTCCATTCTAATTATCTGTGTCCTGTTTCAGTCATTGACGATCATCCTGATCCTCTGTCCATTCTAATTATCTATGTCCTGTTTCAGTCAATTACTATCATCCTGACTGTCTATCCATTCTGCCAAACTATCCATGTCCTGATTCAGCCAATTACTATCATCCTGACTGTCTGTCCATTCTGCTAAATTATCAATGTCCTGTTTCAGTCAATTACTATCATCCTGAATGTCTATCCATTCTGCAAAACTATCCATGTCCTGTTTCAGTCAATTACTATCATCCTGACTGTCTGTCCATTCTGCTAAATTATCCACGTCCTGTTTCAGTCAATTACTATCATCCTGACTGCCTGTCCATTCTGCTAAATTGTCAATGTCCTGTTTCAGTCAATTACTATCCTCCTGACTGTCTATCCATTCTGCTAAACTATCCATGTCCTGTTTCAATCAATTACTATCATCCTGACTGTCTATACATTCTACAAAACTATCCATGTCCTGTATCAGTCAAATACTATCATCCTGATCCTCTGTCCATTCTGCTAACCTATCCATGTCCGGTTTCACTCAATTACTATCATCCTGACTGTCTGTCCATTCTGCTAAACTATCCATGTTCTGTGTCAGTCAATTACTATCGTCCTGACTCTCTGTCCATTCTGCTAAACTATCCATGTCCTGTTTCAGTCAATTACTATCATCCTGACTGTCTATCCATTCTGCTAAACTATCCATGTCCTGTATCAGTCAATTACTATCATCCTGATTCTCTGTCCATTCTGCTAAACTATCCATGTCCTGTTTCAGTCAATTACTATCATCCTGACTGTCTATCCATTCTGCTAAACTATCCATGTCCTGTATCAGTCAATTACTATCATCCTGATTCTCTGTCCATTCTGCTAAACTATCCATGTCCTGTTTCAGTCAATTACTATCATCCTGACTGTCTATTCATTCTGCTAAACTATCAATGTCCTGTATCAGTCAATTACTATCATCCTGACTGCCGGTCCATTCTGCTAAATAATCCATGTCCTGTTTCAATCAATTACTATCATCCTGACTGTCTATCCATTCTACAAAACTATCTATGTCCTGTATCAGTCAATTACTATCATCCTGATCCTCTGTCCATTCTGCAAAACTATCCATGTCCTGTTTCACTCAATTACTATCATCCTGACTGTCTGTCCATTCTGCTAAACTATCCATGTCCTGTGTCAGACAATTACTATCATCCTGACTCTCTGTCCATTCTGCTAAACTATCCATGTCCTGTTTCAGTCAATTACTATCATCCTGACTGTCTGTCCATTCTGCTAAACTATCCATGTCCTGTTTCAGTCAATTACTATCATCCTGACTGTCTGTCCATTCTGCTAAACTATCCATGTCCTGTTTCATTCAATTACTATCATCCTGACTCTCTGTCCATTCTGCTAACCTATCAATGTCCTGTTTCAGTCATTTACTATCATCCTGACTCTCTGTCCATTCTGCTAACCTATCAATGTCCTGTTTCAGTCATTTACTATCATCCTGACTATCTGTCCATTCTAATTATCTATGTCCAGTTTCAGTCAATTACTGTCATCCTGATCCTCTGTCTATTCTAATTATCTATGTCCTGTCTCAGTCAATTACTATCATCCTGATCCTCTGTCCATTCTAATTATCTATGTCCTGTTTCAGTCATTTACGATCATCCTGATCCTCTGTCTATTCTAATAAGCTATGTCCTGTTTCCGTCATTTACTATCATCCTAATCCACTGCCTATTCTAATTATCTATGTCCTGTTTCAGTCAATTACTATCATCCTGACTGTCTGTCCATTCTGCCAAACTATCCATGTCCTGATTCAGCCAATTACTATCATCCTGACTGTCTGTCCATTCTGCTAAATTATCAATGTCCTGTTTCAGTCAATTACTATCATCCTGAATGTCTATCCATTCTGCAAAACTATCCATGTCCTGTTTCAGTCAATTACTATCATCCTGACTGTCTGTCCATTCTGCTAAATTATCCACGTCCTGTTTCAGTCAATTACTATCATCCTGACTGCCTGTCCATTCTGCTAAATTGTCAATGTCCTGTTTCAGTCAATTACTATCCTCCTGACTGTCTATCCATTCTGCTAAACTATCCATGTCCTGTTTCAATCAATTACTATCATCCTGACTGTCTATACATTCTACAAAACTATCCATGTCCTGTATCAGTCAAATACTATCATCCTGATCCTCTGTCCATTCTGCTAACCTATCCATGTCCGGTTTCACTCAATTACTATCATCCTGACTGTCTGTCCATTCTGCTAAACTATCCATGTTCTGTGTCAGTCAATTACTATCGTCCTGACTCTCTGTCCATTCTGCTAAACTATCCATGTCCTGTTTCAGTCAATTACTATCATCCTGACTGTCTATCCATTCTGCTAAACTATCCATGTCCTGTATCAGTCAATTACTATCATCCTGATTCTCTGTCCATTCTGCTAAACTATCCATGTCCTGTTTCAGTCAATTACTATCATCCTGACTGTCTATCCATTCTGCTAAACTATCCATGTCCTGTATCAGTCAATTACTATCATCCTGACTGCCGGTCCATTCTGCTAAACTATCCATGTACTGTTTCAATCAATTACTATCATCCTGACTGTCTATCCATTCTACAAAACTATCTATGTCCTGTATCAGTCAATTACTATCATCCTGATCCTCTGTCCATTCTGCTAAACTATCCATGTCCTGTTTCACTCAATTACTATCATCCTGACTGTCTGTCCATTCTGCTAAACTATCCATGTCCTGTTTCAGTCAATTACTATCATCCTGACTGTCTGTCCATTCTGCTAACCTATCAATGTCCTGTTTCAGTCATTTACTATCATCCTGACTCTCTGTCCATTCTGCTAACCTGTCAATGTCCTGTTTCCGTCAATTACTATCATCCTGACTGTCTGTTCTTTCTGCTAAACTATCCATGACCTGTATCAGTCAATTACTATCATCCTGATCCTCTGTCCATTCTGCTAAACTATCCATGTCCTGTTTCAGTCAATTACTATCATCCTGATCCTCTGTCCATTCTGCTAAACTATCCATGTCCTGTTTCATTCAATTACTATCACCCTGACTGTCTATCCATTCTGCTAAACTATCCATGTCCTGTTTCAGTCAATTAATATCATCCTAACTGTCGGTCCATTCTGCTAAACTATCCATGTCCTGTTTCGGTCAATTACTATCATCCTGACTCTCTGTCCATTCTGCTAAACTATCAATGTCCTGTTTCAGTCAATTACTATCATCCTGACTGTCTGTCCATTCTGCTAAACTATCCATGTCCTGTTTCAGTCAATTACTATCATCCTGACTCTCTGTCCATTCTGCTAAACTATCCATGTCTTGTTTCAGTCAATTACTATCATCCTGACTGTCTGTCCATTCTGCTAAACTATCCATGTCCTGTTTCAGTCAGTTACTATCATCCTGACTGTCTATCCATTCTGCTAAACTATCCATGTCTTGTATCAGTCAATTACTATCATCCTGACTGCCGGTGCATTCTGCTAAACTATCCATGCCCTATTTCAATCAATTACTATCATCCTGACTGTCTATCCATTCTGCTAAACTATCCATGTCCTGTTTGAGTCAGTTGCTATCATCCTGACTGTCTGTCCATTCTGCTAAACTATCCATGTCCTGTATCAGTCAATTACTATCATCCAGACTGCTGGTGCATTCTGCTAAACTATTCATGCCCTTTCTCAATCAATTACTATCATCCTGACTGTCTATCCATTCTGCTAAACTATCCATGTCCTGTATCAGTCAATTACTATCATCCTGATCCTCTGTCCATTCTTCTAAACTATCCATGTCCTGTTTCACTCAATTACTATCATCCTTACTGTCTATCCATTCTGCTAAACTATCCATGTCCTGTATCAGTCAATTAATATCATCCTTACAGTCTATCCATTCTGCTAAATTATCCATGTCCTGTTTCATTCAATTACTATCATCCTGACTGTATGTCCATTCTGCTAAATTATCAATGTCCTGTTTCAGTCAATTACTATCATCCTGACTGTCTGTCCATTCTGCTAAACTATCCATGTCCTGTTTCAGTCAATTACTATCATCCTGACTGTCTATCCATTCTGCTAAACTATCCATGTCCTGTATCAGTCAATTACTATCATCCTGACTGTCTTTCCATTCTGCTAAACTATCCATGTCCTGTTTCAGTCAATTACTATCATCCTGACTCTCTGTCCATTCTTCTAAACTATCCATGCCCTGTTTCAATCAATTCCTAACATCCTGACTCTCTGTCCATGCTGCTAAACTATCAATGTCCTGTTTCAGTCAATTACTATCATCCTGACTATCTGTCTATTCTAATTATCTATGTCCAGTTTCAGTCAATTACTATCATCCTGATCCTCTGTCTATTCTAACTATCAATGTCCTGTTTCAGTCAATTACTATCATCCTGACTATCTGTCCATTCTAATTATCTATGTCCAGTTTCAGTCAATTACTATCATCCTGATCCTCTGTCTATTCTAATTTTGTATGTCCTGTTTCAGTCAATTACTATCATCCTGATTCTCTGTCCATTCTAATTATCTATGTCCTGTTTCAGTCAATTACTATCATCCTGATCCTCTGTCCATTCTAATTATCTATGTCCTGTTTCAGTCATTTACTATCATCCTGATCCTCTGTCCATTCTAATTATCTATGTCCTGTTTCAGTCATTGACGATCATCCTGATCCTCTGGCTATTCTAATCAGCTATGTCCTGTTTCAGTCATTTACTATCATCCTGATCCACTGCCTATTCTAATTATCTAAGTCCTGTTTCAGTCAATTACTATCATCCTGACTGTCTATCCATTCTGCAAAACTATCCATGTCCTGATTCAGCCAATTACTATCATCCTGACTGTCTGTCCATTCTGCTAAATCATCAATGTCATGTTTCAGTCAATTACTGTCATCCTGACTGTCTATCCATTCTGCAAAACTATCCATGTCCTGTTTCAGTCAATTACTATCATCCTGACTGTCTGTCCATTCTGCTAAATTATCCACGTCCTGTTTCAGTCAATTACTATCATCCTGACTGCCTGTCCATTCTGCTAAATTATCAATGTCCTGTTTCAGTCAATTACTATCCTCTTGACTGTCTATCCATTCTGCTAAACTATCCATGTCCTGTATCAGTCAATTACTATCATCCTGACTGCCGGTCCATTCTGCAAAACTATCCATGTCCTGTTTCAATCAATTACTATCATCCTGACTGTCTATCCATTCTACAAAACTATACATGTCCTGTATCAGTCAATTACTATCATCCTGATCCTCTGTCCATTCTGCTAACCTATCCATGTCCGGTTTCACTCAATTACTATCATCCTGACTGTCTGTCCATTCTGCTAAACTATCCATGTTCTGTGTCAGTCAATTACTATCATCCTGACTCTCTGTCCATTCTGCTAAACTATCCATGTCCTGTTTCAGTCAATTACTATCATCCTGACTGTCTATCCATTCTGCTAAACTATCCATGTCCTGTATCAGTCAATTACTATCATCCTGATTCTCTGTCCATTCTGCTAAACTATCCATGTCCTGTTTCAGTCAATTACTATCATCCTGACTGTCTATCCATTCTGCTAAACTATCCATGTCCTGTATCAGTCAATTACTATCATCCTGACTGCCGGTCCATTCTGCGAAACTATCCTTGTCCTGTTTCAATCAATTCCTATCATCCTGACTGTCTATCCATTCTACAAAACTATCTATGTCCTGTATCAGTCAATTACTGTCATCCTGATCCTCTGTCCATTCTGCTAAACTATCCATGTCCTGTTTCACTCAATTACTATCATCCTGACTGTCTGTCCATTCTGCTAAACTATCCATGTCCTGTGTCAGTCAATTACTATCATCCTGACTCTCTGTCCATTCTGCTAAACTATCCATGTCCTGTTTCAGTCAATTACTATCATCCTGACTGTCTGTCCATTCTGCTAAACTATCCATGTCCTGTTTCAGTCAATTACTATCATCCTGACTGTCTGTCCATTCTGCTAAACTATCCATGTCCTGTTTCAGTCAATTACTATCATCCTGACTCTCTGTCCATTCTGCTAACCTCTCAATGTCCTGTTTCAGTCATTTACTATCATCCTGACTCTCTGTCCATTCTGCTAACCTGTCAATGTCTTGTTTCCGTCAATTACTATCATCCTGACTGTCTGTTCTTTCTGCTAAACTATCCATGACCTGTATCAGTCAATTACTATCATCCTGATCCTCTGTCCATTCTGCTAAACTATCCATGTCCTGTTTCAGTCAATTACTATCATCCTGATCCTCTGTCCATTCTGCTAAACTATCCATGTCCTGTTTCAGACAATTACTGTCATCCTGATCCTCTGTCCATTCTGCTAAACTATCCATGTCCTGTTTCATTCAATTACTATCATCCTGACTGTCTATCCATTCTGCTAGACTATCCATGTCCTGTTTCAGTCAATTAATATCATCCTAAATGTCGGTCCATTCTGCTAAACTATCCATGTCCTGTTTCAGTCAATTACTATCATCCTGACTCTCTGTCCATTCTGCTAAACAATCAATGTCCTGTTTCAGTCAATTACTATCATCCTGACTGTCTGTCCATTCTGCTAAACTATCCATGTCCTGTTTCAGTCAATTACTATCATCCTGACTGTCTGTCCATTCTGCTAAACTATCCATGTCCTGTTTCAGTCAATTACTATCTTCCTGACTGTCTATCCATTCTGCTAAACTATCCATGTCCTGTATCATTCAATTACTATCATCCTGACTGCCGGTGCATTCTGCTAAACTATCCATGCCCTGTTTCAATCAATTACAATCATCCTGACTGTCTATCCATTCTGCTAAACTATCCATGTCCTGTTTCAGTCAGTTACTATCATCCTGACTGTCTGTCCATTCTGCTAAACTATCCATGTCCTGTATCAGTCAATTACTATCATCCTGACTGCCGGTGCATTCTGCTAAACTATCCATGTCCTGTTTCAGTCAATTACTATCATCCTGACTGTCTGTCCATTCTGCTAAACTATCCATGTCCTGTTTCAGTCAATTACTATCATCCTGACTGTCTGTCCATTCTGCTAAACTATCCATGTCCTGTTTCAGTCAATTACTATCATCCTGACTGTCTGTCCATTCTGCTAAACTATCCATGTCCTGTATCAGTCAATTACTATCATCCTGACTGTCTGTCCATTCTGCTAAATCATCAATGTCCTGTTTCAGTCAATTACTATCATCCTGACTGTCTATCCATTCTGCAAAACTATCCATGTCCTGTTTCAGTCAATTACTATCATCCTGACTGTCTGTCCATTCTGCTAAATTATCCACGTCCTGTTTCAGTCAATTACTATCATCCTGACTGCCTGTCCATTCTGCTAAATTATCAATGTCCTGTTTCAGTCAATTACTATCATCCTGATCCTCTGTCCATTCTGCTAAACTATCCATGTCCTGTTTCAATCAATTAATATCATCCTGACTGTCTATCCATTCTACAAATCTATCCATGTCCTGTATCAGTCAATTACTATCATCCTGATCCTCTGTCCATTCTGCTAACCTATCCATGTCCGGTTTCACTCAATTACTATCATCCTGACTGTCTGTCCATTCTGCTAAACTATCCATGTTCTGTGTCAGTCAATTACTATCATCCTGATCCTCTGTCTATTCTAACTATCAATGTCCTGTTTCAGTCAATTACTATCATCCTGACTATCTGTCCATTCTAATTATCTATGTCCAGTTTCAGTCAATTACTATCATCCTGATCCTCTGTCTATTCTAATTTTGTATGTCCTGTTTCAGTCAATTACTATCATCCTGATTCTCTGTCCATTCTAATTATCTATGTCCTGTTTCAGTCAATTACTATCATCCTGATCCTCTGTCCATTCTAATTATCTATGTCCTGTTTCAGTCATTTACTATCATCCTGATCCTCTGTCCATTCTAATTATCTATGTCCTGTTTCAGTCATTGACAATCATCCTGATCCTCTGGCTATTCTAATCAGCTATGTCCTGTTTCAGTCATTGACTATCATCCTGATCCACTGCCTATTCTAATTATCTAAGTCCTGTTTCAGTCAATTACTATCATCCTGACTGTCTATCCATTCTGCAAAACTATCCATGTCCTGATTCAGCCAATTACTATCATCCTGACTGTCTGTCCATTCTGCTAAATCATCAATGTCATGTTTCAGTCAATTACTGTCATCCTGACTGTCTATCCATTCTGCAAAACTATCCATGTCCTGTTTCAGTCAATTACTATCATCCTGACTGTCTGTCCATTCTGCTAAATTATCCACGTCCTGTTTCAGTCAATTACTATCATCCTGACTGCCTGTCCATTCTGCTAAATTATCAATGTCCTGTTTCAGTCAATTACTATCCTCTTGACTGTCTATCCATTCTGCTAAACTATCCATGTCCTGTATCAGTCAATTACTATCATCCTGACTGCCGGTCCATTCTGCTAAACTATCCATGTCCTGTTTCAATCAATTACTATCATCCTGACTGTCTATCCATTCTACAAAACTATCCATGTCCTGTATCAGTCAATTACTATCATCCTGATCCTCTGTCCATTCTGCTAACCTATCCATGTCCGGTTTCACTCAATTACTATCATCCTGACTGTCTGTCCATTCTGCTAAACTATCCATGTTCTGTGTCAGTCAATTACTATCATCCTGACTCTCTGTCCATTCTGCTAAACTATCCATGTCCTGTTTCAGTCAATTACTATCATCCTGACTGTCTATCCATTCTGCTAAACTATCCATGTCCTGTATCAGTCAATTACTATCATCCTGATTCTCTGTCCATTCTGCTAAACTATCCATGTCCTGTTTCAGTCAATTACTATCATCCTGACTGTCTATCCATTCTGCTAAACTATCCATGTCCTGTATCAGTCAATTACTATCATCCTGACTCTCTGTCCATTCTGCTAACCTCTCAATGTCCTGTTTCAGTCATTTACTATCATCCTGACTCTCTGTCCATTCTGCTAACCTGTCAATGTCTTGTTTCCGTCAATTACTATCATCCTGACTGTCTGTTCTTTCTGCTAAACTATCCATGACCTGTATCAGTCAATTACTTTCATCCTGATCCTCTGTCCATTCTGCTAAACTATCCATGTCCTGTTTCAGTCAATTACTATCATCCTGATCCTCTGTCCATTCTGCTAAACTATCCATGTCCTGTTTCAGTCAATTACTGTCATCCTGATCCTCTGTCCATTCTGCTAAACTATCCATGTCCTGTTTCATTCAATTACTATCATCCTGACTGTCTATCCATTCTGCTAGACTATCCATGACCTGTTTCAGTCAATTAATATCATCCTAAATGTCGGTCCATTCTGCTAAACTATCCATGTCCTGTTTCATTCAATTACTATCATCCTGACTCTCTGTCCATTCTGCTAAACAATCAATGTCCTGTTTCAGTCAATTACTATCATCCTGACTGTCTGTCCATTCTGCTAAACTATCCATGTCCTGTTTCAGTCAATTACTATCATCCTGACTGTCTGTCCATTCTGCTAAACTATCCATGTCCTGTTTCAGTCAATTACTATCTTCCTGACTGTCTATCCATTCTGCTAAACTATCCATGTCCTGTATCATTCAATTACTATCATCCTGACTGCCGGTGCATTCTGCTAAACTATCCATGCCCTGTTTCAATCAATTACTATCATCCTGACTGTCTATTGATTCTGCTAAACTATCCATGTCCTGTTTCAGTCAGTTACTATCATCCTGACTGTCTGTCCATTCTGCTAAACTATCCATGTCCTGTATCAGTCAATTACTATCATCCTGACTGCCGGTGCATACTGCTAAACTATCCATGTCCTGTTTCAGTCAATTACTATCATCCTGACTGTCTGTCCATTCTGCTAAACTATCCATGTCCTGTTTCAGTCAATTACTATCATCCTGACTGTCTGTCCATTCTGCTAAACTATCCATGTCCTGTTTCAGTCAATTACTATCATCCTGACTGTCTGTCCATTCTGCTAAATTATCCACGTCCTGTTTCAGTCAATTACTATCATCCTGACTGCCTGTCCATTCTGCTAAATTATCAATGTCCTGTTTCAGTCAATTACTATCATCCTGATCCTCTGTCCATTCTGCTAAACTATCCATGTCCTGTTTCAATCAATTACTATCATCCTGACTGTCTATCCATTCTACAAAACTATCCATGTCCTGTATCAGTCAATTACTATCATCCTGATCCTCTGTCCATTCTGCTAACCTATCCATGTCCTGTTTCACTCAATTACTATCATCCTGACTGTCTGTCCATTCTGCTAAACTATCCATGTTCTGTGTCAGTCAATTACTATCATCCTGACTCTCTGTCCATTCTGCTAAACTATCCATGTCCTGTTTCAGTCAATTACTATCATCCTGACTGTCTATCCATTCTGCTAAACTATCCATGTCCTGTATCAGTCAATTACTATCATCCTGATTCTCTGTCCATTCTGCTAAACTATCCATGTCCTGTTTCAGTCAATTACTATCATCCTGACTGTCTATCCATTCTGCTAAACTATCCATGTCCTGTATCAGTCAATTACTATCATCCTGACTGCCGGTCCATTCTGCGAAACTATCCATGTCCTGTTTCAATCAATTCCTATCATCCTGACTGTCTATCCATTCTAAAAAACTATCTATGTCCTGTATCAGTCAATTACTGTCATCCTGATCCTCTGTCCATTCTGCTAAACTATCCATGTCCTGTTTCACTCAATTACTATCATCCTGACTGTCTGTCCATTCTGCTAAACTATCCATGTCCTGTGTCAGTCAACTACTATCATCCTGACACTCTGTCCATTCTGCTAAACTATCCATGTCCTGTTTCAGTCAATTACTATCATCCTGACTGTCTGTCCATTCTGCTAAACTATCCATGTCCTGTTTCAGTCAATTACTATCATCCTGACTGTCTGTCCATTCTGCTAAACTATCCATGTCCTGTTTCAGTCAATTACTATCATCCTGACTCTCTGTCCATTCTGCTAACCTCTCAATGTCCTGTTTCAGTCATTTACTATCATCCTGACTCTCTGTCCATTCTGCTAACCTGTCAATGTCTTGTTTCCGTCAATTACTATCATCCTGACTGTCTGTTCTTTCTGCTAAACTATCCATGACCTGTATCAGTCAATTACTATCATCCTGACTGCCGGACCATTCTGCGAAACTATCCATGTCCTGTTTCAATCAATTCCTATCGTCCTGACTGTCTATCCATTCTACAAAACTATCTATGTCCTGTATCAGTCAATTACTGTCATCCTGATCCTCTGTCCATTCTGCTAACCTATCCATGTCCTGTTTCACTCAATTACTATCATCCTGACTGTCTGTCCATTCTGCTAAACTATCCATGTCCTGTGTCAGTCAATTACTATCATCCTGACTCTCTGTCCATTCTGCTAAACTATCCATGTCCTGTTTCAGTCAATTACTATCATCCTGACTGTCTGTCCATTCTGCTAAACAATCCATGTCCTGTTTCAGTCAATTACTATCATCCTGACTGTCTGTCCATTCTGCTAAACTATCCATGTCCTGTTTCAGTCAATTACTATCATCCTGACTCTCTGTCCATTCTGCTAACCTCTTAATGTCCTGTTTCAGTCATTTACTATCATCCTGACTCTCTGTCCATTCTGCTAACCTGTCAATGTCTTGTTTCCGTCAATTACTATCATCCTGACTGTCTGTTCTTTCTGCTAAACTATCCATGACCTGTATCAGTCAATTACTATCATCCTGATCCTCTGTCCATTCTGCTAAACTATCCATGTCCTGTTTCAGTCAATTACTATCATCCTGATCCTCTGTCCATTCTGCTAAACTATCCATGTCCTGTTTCAGTCAATTACTGTCATCCTGATCCTCTGTCCATTCTGCTAAACTATCCATGTCCTGTTTCATTCAATTACTATCATCCTGACTGTCTATCCATTCTGCTAGACTATCCATGTCCTGTTTCAGTCAATTAATATCATCCTAAATGTCGGTCCATTCTGCTAAACTATCCATGTCCTGTTTCAGTCAATTACTATCATCCTGACTCTCTGTCCATTCTGCTAAACAATCAATGTCCTGTTTCAGTCAATTACTATCATCCTGACTGTCTGTCCATTCTGCTAAACTATCCATGTCCTGTTTCAGTCAATTACTATCATCCTGACTGCCGGTGCATTCTGCTAAACTATCCATGCCCTGTTTCAATCAATTACTATCATCCTGACTGTCTATCCATTCTGCTAAACTATCCATGTCCTGTTTCAGTCAGTTACTATCATCCTGACTGTCTGTCCATTCTGCTAAACTATCCATGTCCTGTATCAGTCAATTACTATCATCCTGACTGCCGGTGCATTCTGCTAAACTATCCATGTCCTGTTTCAGTCAATTACTATCATCCTGACTGTCTGTCCATTCTGCTAAACTATCCATGTCCTGTTTCAGTCAATTACTATCATCCTGACTGTCTGTCCATTCTGCTAAACTATCCATGTCCTGTTTCAGTCAATTACTATCATCCTGACTGTCTGTCCATTCTGCTAAATTATCAATGTCCTGTTTCAGTCAATTACTATCATCCTGACTGTCTATCCATTCTGCTAAACTATCCATGTCCTGTATCAGTCAATTACTATCATCCTGACTGTCTGTCCATTCTGCTAAATCATCAATGTCCTGTTTCAGTCAATTACTATCATCCTGACTGTCTATCCATTCTGCAAAACTATCCATGTCCTGTTTCAGTCAATTACTATCATCCTGACTGTCTGTCCATTCTGCTAAATTATCCACGTCCTGTTTCAGTCAATTACTATCATCCTGACTGCCTGTCCATTCTGCTAAATTATCAATGTCCTGTTTCAGTCAATTACTATCATCCTGATCCTCTGTCCATTCTGCTAAACTATCCATGTCCTGTTTCAATCAATTACTATCATCCTGACTGTCTATTCATTCTACAAAACTATCCATGTCCTGTATCAGTCAATTACTATCATCCTGATCCTCTGTCCATTCTGCTAACCTATCCATGTCCGGTTTCACTCAATTACTATCATCCTGACTGTCTGTCCATTCTGCTAAACTATCCATGTTCTGTGTCAGTCAATTACTATCATCCTGATCCTCTGTCTATTCTAACTATCAATGTCCTGTTTCAGTCAATTACTATCATCCTGACTATCTGTCCATTCTAATTATCTATGTCCAGTTTCAGTCAATTACTATCATCCTGATCCTCTGTCTATTCTAATTTTGTATGTCCTGTTTCAGTCAATTACTATCATCCTGATTCTCTGTCCATTCTAATTATCTATGTCCTGTTTCAGTCAATTACTATCATCCTGATCCTCTGTCCATTCTAATTATCTATGTCCTGTTTCAGTCATTTACTATCATCCTGATCCTCTGTCCATTCTAATTATCTATGTCCTGTTTCAGTCATTGACGATCATCCTGATCCTCTGGCTATTCTAATCAGCTATGTCCTGTTTCAGTCATTTACTATCATCCTGATCCACTGCCTATTCTAATTATCTAAGTCCTGTTTCAGTCAATTACTATCATCCTGACTGTCTATCCATTCTGCAAAACTATCCATGTCCTGATTCAGCCAATTACTATCATCCTGACTGTCTGTCCATTCTGCTAAATCATCAATGTCATGTTTCAGTCAATTACTGTCATCCTGACTGTCTATCCATTCTGCAAAACTATCCATGTCCTGTTTCAGTCAATTACTATCATCCTGACTGTCTGTCCATTCTGCTAAATTATCCACGTCCTGTTTCAGTCAATTACTATCATCCTGACTGCCTGTCCATTCTGCTAAATTATCAATGTCCTGTTTCAGTCAATTACTATCCTCTTGAATGTCTATCCATTCTGCTAAACTATCCATGTCCTGTATCAGTCAATTACTATCATCCTGACTGCCGGTCCATTCTGCTAAACTATCCATGTCCTGTTTCAATCAATTACTATCATCCTGACTGTCTATCCATTCTACAAAACTATCCATGTCCTGTATCAGTCAATTACTATCATCCTGATCCTCTGTCCATTCTGCTAACCTATCCATGTCCGGTTTCACTCAATTACTATCATCCTGACTGTCTGTCCATTCTGCTAAACTATCCATGTTCTGTGTCAGTCAATTACTGTCATCCTGACTCTCTGTCCATTCTGCTAAACTATCCATGTCCTGTTTCAGTCAATTACTATCATCCTGACTGTCTATCCATTCTGCTAAACTATCCATGTCCTGTATCAGTCAATTACTATCATCCTGATTCTCTGTCCATTCTGCTAAACTATCCATGTCCTGTTTCAGTCAATTACTATCATCCTGACTGTCTATCCATTCTGCTAAACTATCCATGTCCTGTATCAGTCAATTACTATCATCCTGACTGCCGGTCCATTCTGCGAAACTATCCATGTCCTGTTTCAATCAATTCCTATCATCCTGACTGTCTATCCATTCTACAAAACTATCTATGTCCTGTATCAGTCAATTACTGTCATCCTGATCCTCTGTCCATTCTGCTAAACTATCCATGTCCTGTTTCACTCAATTACTATCATCCTGACTGTCTGTCCATTCTGCTAAACTATCCATGTCCTGTGTCAGTCAATTACTATCATCCTGACTCTCTGTCCATTCTGCTAAACTATCCATGTCCTGTTTCAGTCAATTACTATCATCCTGACTGTCAGTCCATTCTGCTAAACTATCCATGTCCTGTTTCAGTCAATTACTATCATCCTGACTGTCTGTCCATTCTGCTAAACTATCCATGTCCTGTTTCAGTCAATTACTATCATCCTGACTCTCTGTCCATTCTGCTAACCTCTCAATGTCCTGTTTCAGTCATTTACTATCATCCTGACTCTCTGTCCATTCTGCTAACCTGTCAATGTCTTGTTTCCGTCAATTACTATCATCCTGACTGTCTGTTCTTTCTGCTAAACTATCCATGACCTGTATCAGTCAATTGCTATCATCCTGATCCTCTGTCCATTCTGCTAAACTATCCATGTCCTGTTTCAGTCAATTACTATCATCCTGATCCTCTGTCCATTCTGCTAAACTATCCATGTCCTGTTTCAGTCAATTACTGTCATCCTGATCCTCTGTCCATTCTGCTAAACTATCCATGTCCTGTTTCATTCAATTACTATCATCCTGACTGTCTATCCATTCTGCTAGACTATCCATGTCCTGTTTCAGTCAATTAATATCATCCTAAATGTCGGTCCATTCTGCTAAACTATCCATGTCCTGTTTCAGTCAATTACTATCATCCTGACTCTCTGTCCATTCTGCTAAACAATCAATGTCCTGTTTCAGTCAATTACTATCATCCTGACTGTCTGTCCATTCTGCTAAACTATCCATGTCCTGTTTCAGTCAATTACTATCATCCTGACTGTCTGTCCATTCTGCTAAACTATCCATGTCCTGTTTCAGTCAATTACTATCTTCCTGACTGTCTATCCATTCTGCTAAACTATCCATGTCCTGTATCATTCAATTACTATCATCCTGACTGCCGGTGCATTCTGCTAAACTATCCAAGCCCTGTTTCAATCAATTACTATCATCCTGACTGTCTATCCATTCTGCTAAACTATCCATGTCCTGTTTCAGTCAGTTACTATCATCCTGACTGTCTGTCCATTCTGCTAAACTATCCATGTCCTGTATCAGTCAATTACTATCATCCTGACTGCCGGTGCATTCTGCTAAACTATCCATGTCCTGTTTCAGTCAATTACTATCATCCTGACTGTCTGTCCATTCTGCTAAACTATCCATGTCCTGTTTCAGTCAATTACTATCATCCTGACTGTCTGTCCATTCTGCTAAACTATCCATGTCCTGTTTCAGTCAATTACTATCATCCTGACTGTCTGTCCATTCTGCTAAATTATCAATGTCCTGTTTCAGTCAATTACTATCATCCTGACTGTCTATCCATTCTGCTAAACTATCCATGTCCTGTATCAGTCAATTACTATCATCCTGACTGTCTGTCCATTCTGCTAAATCATCAATGTCCTGTTTCAGTCAATTACTATCATCCTGACTGTCTATCCATTCTGCAAAACTATCCATGTCCTGTTTCAGTCAATTACTATCATCCTGACTGTCTGTCCATTCTGCTAAATTATCCACGTCCTGTTTCAGTCAATTACTATCATCCTGACTGCCTGTCCATTCTGCTAAATTATCAATGTCCTGTTTCAGTCAATTACTATCATCCTGATCCTCTGTCCATTCTGCTAAACTATCCATGTCCTGTTTCAATCAATTACTATCATCCTGACTGTCTATTCATTCTACAAAACTATCCATGTCCTGTATCAGTCAATTACTATCATCCTGATCCTCTGTCCATTCTGCTAACCTATCCATGTCCGGTTTCACTCAATTACTATCATCCTGACTGTCTGTCCATTCTGCTAAACTATCCATGTTCTGTGTCAGTCAATTACTATCATCCTGATCCTCTGTCTATTCTAACTATCAATGTCCTGTTTCAGTCAATTACTATCATCCTGACTATCTGTCCATTCTAATTATCTATGTCCAGTTTCAGTCAATTACTATCATCCTGATCCTCTGTCTATTCTAATTTTGTATGTCCTGTTTCAGTCAATTACTATCATCCTGATTCTCTGTCCATTCTAATTATCTATGTCCTGTTTCAGTCAATTACTATCATCCTGATCCTCTGTCCATTCTAATTATCTATGTCCTGTTTCAGTCATTTACTATCATCCTGATCCTCTGTCCATTCTAATTATCTATGTCCTGTTTCAGTCATTGACGATCATCCTGATCCTCTGGCTATTCTAATCAGCTATGTCCTGTTTCAGTCATTTACTATCATCCTGATCCACTGCCTATTCTAATTATCTAAGTCCTGTTTCAGTCAATTACTATCATCCTGACTGTCTATCCATTCTGCAAAACTATCCATGTCCTGATTCAGCCAATTACTATCATCCTGACTGTCTGTCCATTCTGCTAAATCATCAATGTCATGTTTCAGTCAATTACTGTCATCCTGACTGTCTATCCATTCTGCAAAACTATCCATGTCCTGTTTCAGTCAATTACTATCATCCTGACTGTCTGTCCATTCTGCTAAATTATCCACGTCCTGTTTCAGTCAATTACTATCATCCTGACTGCCTGTCCATTCTGCTAAATTATCAATGTCCTGTTTCAGTCAATTACTATCCTCTTGAATGTCTATCCATTCTGCTAAACTATCCATGTCCTGTATCAGTCAATTACTATCATCCTGACTGCCGGTCCATTCTGCTAAACTATCCATGTCCTGTTTCAATCAATTACTATCATCCTGACTGTCTATCCATTCTACAAAACTATCCATGTCCTGTATCAGTCAATTACTATCATCCTGATCCTCTGTCCATTCTGCTAACCTATCCATGTCCGGTTTCACTCAATTACTATCATCCTGACTGTCTGTCCATTCTGCTAAACTATCCATGTTCTGTGTCAGTCAATTACTGTCATCCTGACTCTCTGTCCATTCTGCTAAACTATCCATGTCCTGTTTCAGTCAATTACTATCATCCTGACTGTCTATCCATTCTGCTAAACTATCCATGTCCTGTATCAGTCAATTACTATCATCCTGATTCTCTGTCCATTCTGCTAAACTATCCATGTCCTGTTTCAGTCAATTACTATCATCCTGACTGTCTATCCATTCTGCTAAACTATCCATGTCCTGTATCAGTCAATTACTATCATCCTGACTGCCGGTCCATTCTGCGAAACTATCCATGTCCTGTTTCAATCAATTCCTATCATCCTGACTGTCTATCCATTCTACAAAACTATCTATGTCCTGTATCAGTCAATTACTGTCATCCTGATCCTCTGTCCATTCTGCTAAACTATCCATGTCCTGTTTCACTCAATTACTATCATCCTGACTGTCTGTCCATTCTGCTAAACTATCCATGTCCTGTGTCAGTCAATTACTATCATCCTGACTCTCTGTCCATTCTGCTAAACTATCCATGTCCTGTTTCAGTCAATTACTATCATCCTGACTGTCAGTCCATTCTGCTAAACTATCCATGTCCTGTTTCAGTCAATTACTATCATCCTGACTGTCTGTCCATTCTGCTAAACTATCCATGTCCTGTTTCAGTCAATTACTATCATCCTGACTCTCTGTCCATTCTGCTAACCTCTCAATGTCCTGTTTCAGTCATTTACTATCATCCTGACTCTCTGTCCATTCTGCTAACCTGTCAATGTCTTGTTTCCGTCAATTACTATCATCCTGACTGTCTGTTCTTTCTGCTAAACTATCCATGACCTGTATCAGTCAATTGCTATCATCCTGACTGTCTGTCCATTCTGCTAAACTATCCATGTCCTGTTTCAGTCAATTACTATCATCCTGACTCTCTGTCCATTCTGCTAACCTCTCAATGTCCTGTTTCAGTCATTTACTATCATCCTGACTCTCTGTCCATTCTGCTAACCTGTCAATGTCTTGTTTCCGTCAATTACTATCATCCTGACTGTCTGTTCTTTCTGCTAAAATATCCATGACCTGTATCAGTCAATTGCTATCATCCTGATCCTCTGTCCATTCTGCTAAACTATCCATGTCCTGTTTCAGTCAATTACTATCATCCTGATCCTCTGTCCATTCTGCTAAACTATCCATGTCCTGTTTCAGTCAATTACTGTCATCCTGATCCTCTGTCCATTCTGCTAAACTATCCATGTCCTGTTTCATTCAATTACTATCATCCTGACTGTCTATCCATTCTGCTAGACTATCCATGTCCTGTTTCAGTCAATTAATATCATCCTAAATGTCGGTCCATTCTGCTAAACTATCCATGTCCTGTTTCAGTCAATTACTATCATCCTGACTCTCTGTCCATTCTGCTAAACAATCAATGTCCTGTTTCAGTCAATTACTATCATCCTGACTGTCTGTCCATTCTGCTAAACTATCCATGTCCTGTTTCAGTCAATTACTATCATCCTGACTGTCTGTCCATTCTGCTAAACTATCCATGTCCTGTTTCAGTCAATTACTATCTTCCTGACTGTCTATCCATTCTGCTAAACTATCCATGTCCTGTATCATTCAATTACTATCATCCTGACTGCCGGTGCATTCTGCTAAACTATCCAAGCCCTGTTTCAATCAATTACTATCATCCTGACTGTCTATCCATTCTGCTAAACTATCCATGTCCTGTTTCAGTCAGTTACTATCATCCTGACTGTCTGTCCATTCTGCTAAACTATCCATGTCCTGTATCAGTCAATTACTATCATCCTGACTGCCGGTGCATTCTGCTAAACTATCCATGTCCTGTTTCAGTCAATTACTATCATCCTGACTGTCTGTCCATTCTGCTAAACTATCCATGTCCTGTTTCAGTCGATTACTATCATCCTGACTGTCTGTCCATTCTGCTAAACTATCCATGTCCTGTTTCAGTCAATTACTATCATCCTGACTGTCTGTCCATTCTGCTAAATTATCAATGTCCTGTTTCAGTCAATTACTATCATCCTGACTGTCTATCCATTCTGCTAAACTATCCATGTCCTGTATCAGTCAATTACTATCATCCTGACTGTCTGTCCATTCTGCTAAATCATCAATGTCCTGTTTCAGTCAATTACTATCATCCTGACTGTCTATCCATTCTGCAAAACTATCCATGTCCTGTTTCAGTCAATTACTATCATCCTGACTGTCTGTCCATTCTGCTAAATTATCCACGTCCTGTTTCAGTCAATTACTATCATCCTGACTGCCTGTCCATTCTGCTAAATTATCAATGTCCTGTTTCAGTCAATTACTATCATCCTGATCCTCTGTCCATTCTGCTAAACTATCCATGTCCTGTTTCAATCAATTACTATCATCCTGACTGTCTATCCATTCTACAAAACTATCCATGCCCTGTATCAGTCAATTACTATCATCCTGATCCTCTGTCCATTCTGCTAACCTATCCATGTCCGGTTTCACTCAATTACTATCATCCTGACTGTCTGTCCATTCTGCTAAACTATCCATGTTCTGTGTCAGTCAATTACTATCATCCTGACTCTCTGTCCATTCTGCTAAACTATCCATGTCCTGTTTCAGTCAATTACTATCATCCTGACTGTCTATCCATTCTGCTAAACTATCCATGTCCTGTATCAGTCAATTACTATCATCCTGATTCTCTGTCCATTCTGCTAAACTATCCATGTCCTGTTTCAGTCAATTACTATCATCCTGACTGTCTATCCATTCTGCTAAACTATCCATGTCCTGTATCAGTCAATTACTATCATCCTGACTGCCGGTCCATTCTGCGAAACTATCCATGTCCTGTTTCAATCAATTCCTATCATCCTGACTGTCTATCCATTCTACAAAACTATCTATGTCCTGTATCAGTCAATTACTGTCATCCTGATCCTCTGTCCATTCTGCTAAACTATCCATGTCCTGTTTCACTCAATTACTATCATCCTGACTGTCTGTCCATTCTGCTAAACTATCCATGTCCTGTGTCAGTCAATTACTATCATCCTGACTCTCTGTCCATTCTGCTAAACTATCCATGTCCTGTTTCAGTCAATTACTATCATCCTGACTGTCTGTCCATTCTGCTAAACTATCCATGTCCTGTTTCAGTCAATTACTATCATCCTGACTGTCTGTCCATTCTGCTAAACTATCCATGTCCTGTTTCAGTCAATTACTATCATCCTGACTCTCTGTCCATTCTGCTAACCTCTCAATGTCCTGTTTCAGTCATTTACTATCATCCTGACTCTCTGTCCATTCTGCTAACCTGTCAATGTCTTGTTTCCGTCAATTACTATCATCCTGACTGTCTGTTCTTTCTGCTAAACTATCCATGACCTGTATCAGTCAATTACTATCATCCTGACTGCCGGTCCATTCTGCGAAACTATCCATGTCCTGTTTCAATCAATTCCTATCATCCTGACTGTCTATCCATTCTACAAAACTATCTATGTCCTGTATCAGTCAATTACTGTCATCTTGATCCTCTGTCCATTCTGCTAAACTATCCATGTCCTGTTTCACTCAATTACTATCATCCTGACTGTCTGTCCATTCTGCTAAACTAACCATGTCCTGTGTCAGTCAATTACTATCATCCTGACTCTCTGTCCATTCTGCTAAACTATCCATGTCCTGTTTCAGTCAATTACTATCATCCTGACTGTCTGTCCATTCTGCTAAACTATCCATGTCCTGTTTCAGTCAATTGCTATCATCCTGACTGTCTGTCCATTCTGCTAAACTATCCATGTCCTGTTTCAGTCAATTACTATCATCCAGACTCTCTGTCCATTCTGCTAACCTCTCAATGTCCTGTTACAGTCATTTACTATCATCCTGACTCTCTGTCCATTCTGCTAACCTGTCAGTGTCTTGTTTCCGTCAATTACTATCATCCTGACTGTCTGTTCTTTCTGCTAAACTATCCATGACCTGTATCAGTCAATTACTATCATCCTGATCCTCTGTCCATTCTGCTAAACTATCCATGTCCTGTTTCAGTCAATTACTATCATCCTGATCCTCTGTCCATTCTGCTAAACTATCCATGTCCTGTTTCAGTCAATTACTGTCATCCTGATCCTCTGTCCATTCTGCTAAACTATCCATGTCCTGTTTCATTCAATTACTATCATCCTGACTGTCTATCCATTCTGCTAGACTATCCATGTCCTGTTTCAGTCAATTAATATCATCCTAAATGTCGGTCCATTCTGCTAAACTATCCATGTCCTGTTTCAGTCAATTACTATCATCCTGACTCTCTGTCCATTCTGCTAAACAATCAATGTCCTGTTTCAGTCAATTACTATCATCCTGACTGTCTGTCCATTCTGCTAAACTATCCATGGCCTGTTTCAGTCAATTACTATCATCCTGACTGTCTGTCCATTCTGCTAAACTATCCATGTCCTGTTTCAGTCAATTACTATCTTCCTGACTGTCTATCCATTCTGCTAAACTATCCATGTCCTGTTTCATTCAATTACTATCATCCTGACTGCCGGTGCATTCTGCTAAACTATCCATGCCCTGTTTCAATCAATTACTATCATCCTGACTGTCTATCCATTCTGCTAAACTATCCATGTCCTGTTTCAGTCAGTTACTATCATCCTGACTGTCTGTCCATTCTGCTAAACTATCCATGTCCTGTATCAGTCAATTACTATCATCCTGACTGCCGGTGCATTCTGCTAAACTATCCATGTCCTGTTTCAGTCAATTACTATCATCCTGACTGTCTGTCCATTCTGCTAAACTATCCATGTCCTGTTTCAGTCAATTACTATCATCCTGACTGTCTGTCCATTCTGCTAAACTATCCATGTCCTGTTTCAGTCAATTACTATCATCCTGACTGTCTGTCCATTCTGCTAAATTATCAATGTCCTGTTTCAGTCAATTACTATCATCCTGACTGTCTATTCATTCTGCTAAACTATCCATGTCCTGTATCAGTCAATTACTATCATCCTGACTGTCTGTCCATTCTGCTAAATCATCAATGCCCTGTTTCAGTCAATTACTATCATCCTGACTGTCTATCCATTCTGCAAAACTATCCATGTCCTGTTTCAGTCAATTACTATCATCCTGACTGTCTGTCCGTTCTGCTAAATTATCCACGTCCTGTTTCAGTCAATTACTATCATCCTGACTGCCTGTCCATTCTGCTAAATTATCAATGTCCTGTTTCAGTCAATTACTATCATCCTGATCCTCTGTCCATTCTGCTAAACTATCCATGTCCTGTTTCAATCAATTACTATCATCCTGACTGTCTATCCATTCTACAAAACTATCCATGTCCTGTATCAGTCAATTACTATCATCCTGATCCTCTGTCCATTCTGCTAACCTATCCATGTCCGGTTTCACTCAATTACTATCATCCTGACTGTCTGTCCATTCTGCTAAACTATCCATGTTCTGTGTCAGTCAATTACTATCATCCTGACTCTCTGTCCATTCTGCTAAACTATCCATGTCCTGTTTCAGTCAATTACTATCATCCTGACTGTCTATCCATTCTGCTAAACTATCCATGTCCTGTATCAGTCAATTACTATCATCCTGATTCTCTGTCCATTCTGCTAAACTATCCATGTCCTGTTTCAGTCAATTACTATCATCCTGACTGTCTATCCATTCTGCTAAACTATCCATGTCCTGTATCAGTCAATTACTATCATCCTGACTGCCGGTCCATTCTGCGAAACTATCCATGTCCTGTTTCAATCAATTCCTATCATCCTGACTGTCTATCCATTCTACAAAACTATCTATGTCCTGTATCAGTCAATTACTGTCATCCTGATCCTCTGTCCATTCTGCTAAACTATCCATGTCCTGTTTCATTCAATTACTATCATCCTGACTGTCTGTCCATTCTGCTAAACTATCCATGTCCTGTGTCAGTCAATTACTATCATCCTGACTCTCTGTCCATTCTGCTAAACTATCCATGTCCTGTTTCTGTCAATTACTATCATCCTGACTGTCTGTCCATTCTGCTAAACTATCCATGTCCTGTATCAGTCAATTACTATCATCCTGACTGTCTGTCCATTCTGCTAAACTATCCATGTCCTGTTTCAGTCAATTACCATCATCCTGACTCTCTGTCCATTCTGCTAACCTCTCAATGTCCTGTTTCAGTCATTTACTATCATCCTGACTCTCTGTCCATTCTGCTAACCTGTCAATGTCTTGTTTCCGTCAATTACTATCATCCTGACTGTCTGTTCTTTCTGCTAAACTATCCATGACCTGTATCAGTCAATTACTATCATCCTGATCCTCTGTCCATTCTGCTAAACTATCGATGTCCTGTTTCGGTCAATTACTATCATCCTGATCCTCTGTCCATTCTGCTAAACTATCCATGTCCTGTTTCAGTCAATTACTGTCATCCTGATCCTCTGTCCATTCTGCTAAACTATCCATGTCCTGTTTCATTCAATTACTATCATCCTGACAGTCTATCCATTCTGCTAAACTATCCATGTCCTGTTTCAGTCAATTAATATCATCCTAAATGTCGGTCCATTCTGCTAAACTATCCATGTCCTGTTTCAGTCAATTACTATCATCCTGACTCTCTGTCCATTCTGCTAAACAATCAATGTTCTGTTTCAGTCAATTACTATCATCCTGACTGTCTGTCCATTCTGCTAAACTATCCATGTCCTGTTTCAGTCAATTACTATCATCCTGACTGTCTGTCCATTCTGCTAAACTATCCATGTCCTGTTTCAGTCAATTACTATCATCCTGACTGTCTATCCATTCTGCTAAACTATCCATGTCCTGTATCATTCAATTACTATCATCCCGACTGCCGGTGCATTCTGCTAAACTATCCATGCCCCGTTTCAATCAATTACTATCATCCTGACTGTCTATCCATTCTGCTAAACTATCCATGTCCTGTTTCAGTCAGTTACTATCATCCTGACTGTCTGTCCATTCTACTAAACTATCCATGTCCTGTATCAGTCAATTACTATCATCCTGACTGCCGGTGCATTCTGCTAAACTATCCATGTCCTGTTTCAGTCAATTACTATCATCCTGACTGTCTGTCCATTCTGCTAAACTATCCATGTCCTGTTTCAGTCAATTACTATCATCCTGACTGTCTGTCCATTCTGCTAAACTATCCATGTCCTGTTTCAGTCAATTACTATCATCCTGACTGTCTGTCCATTCTGCTAAATTATCAATGTCCTGTTTCAGTCAATTACTATCATCCTGACTGTCTATCCATTCTGCTAAACTATCCATGTCCTGTATCAGTCAATTACTATCATCCTGACTGTCTGTCCATTCTGCTAAACTATCCATGTCCTGTTTCAGTCAATTACTATCATCCTGACTGTCTGTCCATTCTGCTAAACTATCCATGTCCTGTTTCAGTCAATTACTATCATCCTGACTGTCTGTCCATTCTGCTAAATTATCAATGTCCTGTTTCAGTCAATTACTATCATCCTGACTGTCTATCCATTCTGCTAAACTATCCATGTCCTGTTTCAGTCAATTACTATCATCCTGACTGTCTGTCCATTCTGCTAAACTATCCATGTCCTGTTTCTGTCAATTACTATCATCCTGACTGTCTGTCCATTCTGCTAAACTATCCATGTCCTGTTTCAGTCAATTACTATCATCCTGACTGTCTGTCCATTCTGCTAAATTATCAATGTCCTGTTTCAGTCAATTACTATCATCCTGACTGTCTATCCATTCTGCAAAACTATCCATGTCCTGTTTCAGTCACTTACTATCATCCTGACTGTCTGTCCATTCTGCTAAATTATCCACGTCCTGTTTCAGTCAATTACTATCATCCTGACTGCCTGTCCATTCCGCTAAATTATCAATGTCCTGTTTCAGTCAATTACTATCATCCTGATCCTCTGTCCATTCTGCTAAACTATCCATGTCCTGTTTCATACAATTACTATCATCCTGACTGTCTATCCATTCTACAAAACTATCCATGTCCTGTATCAGTCAATTACTATCATCCTGATCCTCTGTCCATTCTGCTAACCTATCCATGTCCGGTTTCACTCAATTACTATCATCCTGACTGTCTGTCCATTCTGCTAAACTATCCATGTTCTGTGTCAGTCAATTACTATCATCCTGACTCTCTGTCCATTCAGCTAAACTATCCATGTCCTGTTTCAGTCAATTACTATCATCCTGACTGTCTATCCATTCTGCTAAACTATCCATGTCCTGTATCAGTCAATTACTATCATCCTCATTCTCTGTCCATTCTGCTAAACTATCCATGTCCTGTTTCAGTCAATTACTATCAGCCTGACTGTCTATCCAATCTGCTAAACTCTCCATGTCCTGTATCAGTCAATTACTATCATCCTGACTGCCGGTCCATTCTGCGAAACTATCCATGTCCTGTTTCAATCAATTCCTATCATCCTGACTGTCTATCCATTCTACAAAACTATCTATGTCCTGTATCAGTCAATTACTGTCATCCTGATCCTCTGTCCATTCTGCTAAACTATCCATGTCCTGTTTCACTCAATTACTATCATCCTGACTGTCTGTCCATTCTGCTAAACTATCCATGTCCTGTGTCAGTCAATTACTATCATCCTGACTCTCTGTCCATTCTGCTAAACTATCCATGTCCTGTTTCAGTCAATTACTATCATCCTGACTGTCTATCCATTCTGCTAAACTATCCATGTCCTGTATCATTCAATTACTATCATCCTGACTGCCGGTGCATTCTGCTAAACTATCCATGCCCTGTTTCAATCAATTACTATCATCCTGACTGTCTATCCATTCTGCTGAACTATCCATGTCCTGTTTCAGTCAGTTACTATCATCCTGACTGTCTGTCCATTCTACTAAACTATCCATGTCCTGTATCAGTCAATTACTATCATCCTGACTGCCGGTGCATTCTGCTAAACTATCCATGTCCTGTTTCAGTCAATTACTATCATCCTGACTGTCTGTCCATTCTGCTAAACTATCCATGTCCTGTTTCAGTCAATTACTATCATCCTGACTGTCTGTCCATTCTGCTAAACTATCCATGTCCTGTTTCAGTCAATTACTATCATCCTGACTGTCTGTCCATTCTGCTAAATTATCAATGTCCTGTTTCAGTCAATTACTATCATCCTGACTGTCTATCCATTCTGCTAAACTATCCATGTCCTGTATCAGTCAATTACTATCATCCTGACTGTCTGTCCATTCTGCTAAACTATCCATGTCCTGTTTCAGTCAATTACTATCATCCTGACTGTCTGTCCATTCTGCTAAACTATCCATGTCCTGTTTCAGTCAATTACTATCATCCTGACTGTCTGTCCATTCTGCTAAATTATCAATGTCCTGTTTCAGTCAATTACTATCATCCTGACTGTCTATCCATTCTGCTAAACTATCCATGTCCTGTTTCAGTCAATTACTATCATCCTGACTGTCTGTCCATTCTGCTAAACTATCCATGTCCTGTTTCAGTCAATTACTATCATCCTGACTGTCTGTCCATTCTGCTAAACTATCCATGTCCTGTTTCAGTCAATTACTATCATCCTGACTGTCTGTCCATTCTGCTAAATTATCAATGTCCTGTTTCAGTCAATTACTATCATCCTGACTGTCTATCCATTCTGCAAAACTATCCATGTCCTGTTTCAGTCAATTACTATCATCCTGACTGTCTGTCCATTCTGCTAAATTATCCACGTCCTGTTTCAGTCAATTACTATCATCCTGACTGCCTGTCCATTCCGCTAAATTATCAATGTCCTGTTTCAGTCAATTACTATCATCCTGATCCTCTGTCCATTCTGCTAAACTATCCATGTCCTGTTTCAATCAATTACTATCATCCTGACTGTCTATCCATTCTACAAAACTATCCATGTCCTGTATCAGTCAATTACTATCATCCTGATCCTCTGTCCATTCTGCTAACCTATCCATGTCCGGTTTCACTCAATTACTATCATCCTGACTGTCTGTCCATTCTGCTAAACTATCCATGTTCTGTGTCAGTCAATTACTATCATCCTGACTCTCTGTCCATTCAGCTAAACTATCCATGTCCTGTTTCAGTCAATTACTATCATCCTGACTGTCTATCCATTCTGCTAAACTATCCATGTCCTGTATCAGTCAATTACTATCATCCTGATTCTCTGTCCATTCTGCTAAACTATCCATGTCCTGTTTCAGTCAATTACTATCAGCCTGACTGTCTATCCAATCTGCTAAACTATCCATGTCCTGTATCAGTCAATTACTATCATCCTGACTGCCGGTCCATTCTGCGAAACTATCCATGTCCTGTTTCAATCAATTCCTATCATCCTGACTGTCTATCCATTCTACAAAACTATCTATGTCCTGTATCAGTCAATTACTGTCATCCTGATCCTCTGTCCATTCTGCTAAACTATCCATGTCCTGTTTCACTCAATTACTATCATCCTGACTGTCTGTCCATTCTGCTAAACTATCCATGTCCTGTGTCAGTCAATTACTATCATCCTGACTCTCTGTCCATTCTGCTAAACTATCCATGTCCTGTTTCAGTCAATTACTATCATCCTGACTGTCTGTCCATTCTGCTAAACTATCCATGTCCTGTTTCAGTCAATTACTATCATCCTGACTGTCTGTCCATTCTGCTAAACTATCCATGTCCTGTTTCAGTCAATTACTATCATCCTGACTCTCTGTCCATTCTGCTAACCTCTCAATGTCCTGTTTCAGTCATTTACTATCATCCTGACTCTCTGTCCATTCTGCTAACCTGTCAATGTCTTGTTTCCGTCAATTACTATCATCCTGACTGTCTGTTCTTTCTGCTAAACTATCCATGACCTGTATCAGTCAATTACTATCATCCTGATCCTCTGTCCATTCTGCTAAACTATCCATGTCCTGTTTCAGTCAATTACTATCATCCTGATCCTCTGTCCATTCTGCTAAACTATCCATGTCCTGTTTCAGTCAATTACTGTCATCCTGATCCTCTGTCCATTCTGCTAAACTATCCATGTCCTGTTTCATTCAATTACTATCATCCTGACTGTCTATCCATTCTGCTAAACTATCCATGTCCTGTTTCAGTCAATTAATATCATCCTAAATGTCGGTCCATTCTGCTAAACTATCCATGTCCTGTTTCAGTCAATTACTATCATCCTGACTCTCTGTCCATTCTGCTAAACAATCAATGTCCTGTTTCAGTCAATTACTATCATCCTGACTGTCTGTCCATTCTGCTAAACTATCCATGTCCTGTTTCAGTCAATTACTATCATCCTGACTGTCTGTCCATTCTGCTAAACTATCCATGTCCTGTTTCAGTCAATTACTATCATCCTGACTGTCTATCCATTCTGCTAAACTATCCATGTCCTGTATCATTCAATTACTATCATCCTGACTATCTATCCATTCTGCTAAACTATCCATGTCCTGTATCATTCAATTAGTATCATCCTGACTGTCTATCCATTCTGCTAAACTATCCATGTCCTGTTTCAGTCAATTACTATCATCCTGACTGTCTGTCCATTCTGCTAAATTATCAATGTCCTGTTTCAGTCAATTACTATCATCCTGACTGTCTATCCATTCTGCTAAACTATCCATGTCCTGTATCAGTCAATTACTATCATCCTGACTCTCTGTCCATTCTGCTAAACTATCCATTCCCTGTTTCAATCAATTACTAACATCCTGACTCTCTGTCCATGATGCTAAACTATCAATGTCCTGTTTCAGTCAATTACTATCATCCTGACTGTCTGTCCATTCTGCTAAATTATCCACGTCCTGTTTCAGTCAATTAATATCATCCTGACTTTCTGTCCATTCTGCTAAATTATCAATGTCCTGTTTCAGTCAATTACTATCCTCCTGACTGTCTATCCATTCTGCTAAACTATCCATGTCCTGTATCTGTCAATTACTATCATCCTGACTGCCGGTCCATTCTGCTAAACTATCCATGTCCTGTTTCAATCAATTACTATCATCCTGACTGTCTATCCATTCTACAAAACTATCCATGTCCTGTATCAGTCAATTACTATCATCCTGATCCTCTGTCCATTCTGCGAACCTATCCATGTCCGGTTTCACTCAATTACTATCATCCTGACTGTCTGTCCATTCTGCTAAACTATCCATGTTCTGTGTCAGTCAATTACTATCATCCTGACTCTCTGTCCATTCTGCTAAACTATCCATGTCCTGTTTCAGTCAATTACTATCATCCTGACTGTCTATCCATTCTGCTAAACTATCCATGTCCTGTATCAGTCAATTACTATCATCCTGATTCTCTGTCCATTCTGCTAAACTATCCATGTCCTGTTTCAGTCAATTACTATCATCCTGACTGTCTATCCATTCTGCTAAACTATCCATGTCCTGTTTCAGTCAATTACTATCATCCTGACTGTCTGTCCATTCTGCTAAACTATCCATGTCCTGCATCAGTCAATTACTATCATCCTGATCCTCTGTCCATTCTGCTAAACTATCCATGTCCTGTTTCAATCAATTCCTATCATCCTGACTGTCTATCCATTCTACAAAACTATCTATGTCCTGTATCAGTCAATTACTGTCATCCTGATCCTCTGTCCATTCTGCTAAACTATCCATGTCCTGTTTCACTCAATTACTATCATCCTGACTGTCTGTCCATTCTGCTAAACTATCCATGTCCTGTGTCAGTGAATTACTATCATCCTGACTCTCTGTCTATTCTGCTAAACTATCCATGTCCTGTTTCAGTCAATTACTATCATCCTGACTGTCTGTCCATTCTGCTAAACTATCCATGTCCTGTTTCAGTCAATTACTATCATCCTGACTGTCTGTCCATTCTGCTAAACTATCCATGTCCTGTTTCAGTCAATTACTATCATCCTGACTCTCTGTCCATTCTGCTAACCTCTCAATGTCCTGTTTCAGTCATTTACTATCATCCTGACTCTCTGTCCATTCTGCTAACATGTCAATGTCCTGTTTCCGTCAATTACTATCATCCTGACTGTCTGTTCTTTCTGCTAAACTATCCATGACCTGTATCAGTCAATTACTATCATCCTGACTCTCTGTCCATTCTGCTAAACTATCCATGTCCTGTTTCAGTCAATTACTATCATCCTGATCCTCTGTCCATTCTGCTAAACTATCCATGTCCTGTTTCAGTCAATTACTATCATCCTGATCCTCTGTCCATTCTGCTAAACTATCCATGTCCTGTTTCATTCAATTACTATCATCCTGACTGTCTATCCATTCTGCTAAACTATCCATGTCCTGTTTCAGTCAATTAATATCATCCTAACTGTCGGTCCATTCTGCTAAACTATCCATGTCCTGTTTCAGTCAATTACTATCATCCTGACTGTCGGTCCATTCTGCTAAACTATCCATGTCCTGTTTCAGTCAATTACTATCATCCTGACTGTCGGTCCATTCTGCTAAACTATCCATGTCCTGTTTCAGTCAATTACTATCATCCTGACTGTCGGTCCATTCTGCTAAACTATCCATGTCCTGTTTCAGTCAATTACTATCATCCTGACTGTCTATCCATTCTGCTAAACTATCCATGTCCTGTATCAGTCAATTACTATCATCCTGACTGCCGGTGCATTCTGCTAAACTATCCATGCCCTGTTTCAATCAATTACTATCATCCTGACTGTCTATCCATTCTGCTAAACTATCCATGTCCTGTTTCAGTCAGTTACTATCATCCTGACTGTCTGTCCATTCTGCTAAACTATCCATGTCCTGTATCAGTCAATTACTATCATCCTGACTGCCGGTGCATTCTGCTAAACTATTCATGCCCTGTCTCAATCAATTACTATCATCGTGACTCTCTATCCATTCTGCTAAACTATCCATGTCCTGTATCAGTCAATTACTATCATCCTGATCCTCTGTCCATTCTGCTAAACTATCCATGTCCTGTTTCATTCAATTACTATCATCCTGATCCTCTGTCCATTCTGCTAAACTATCCATGTCCTGTTTCATTCAATTACTATCATCCTGACTGTCTGTCCATTCTGCTAAATTATCCATGTCCTGTTTCAGTCAATTACTATCATCCTGACTGTCTGTCCATTCTGCTAAATTATCAATGTCCTGTTTCAGTCAATTACTATCATCCTGACTGTCTATCCATTCTGCTAAACTATCCATGTCCTGCATCAGTCAATTACTATCATCCTGACTGTCTGTCCATTCTGCTAAACTATCCATGTCCTGTTTCAGTCAATTACTATCATCCTGACTCTCTGTCCATTCTGCTAAACTATCCATTCCCTGTTTCAATCAATTACTAACATCCTGACTCTCTGTCCATGCTGCTAAACTATCAATGTCCTGTTTCAGTCAATTACTATCATCCTGACTGTCTATCCATTCTGCTAAACTATCCATGTCCTGTTTCAGTCAATTACTACCATCCTGACTGTCTGTCCATTCTGCTAAATTATCAATGTCCTGTTTCAGTCAATTACTATCATCCTGACTGTCTATCCATTCTGCTAAACTATCCATGTCCTGTATCAGTCAATTACTATCATCCTGACTGCCGGTGCATTCTGCTAAACTATTCATGCCCTGTTTCAATCAATTACTATCATCCTGACTCTCTATCCATTCTGCAAAACTATCCATGTCCTGTTTCAGTCAATTACTATCATCCTGAACCTCTGTCCATTCTGCTAAACTATCCATGTCCTGTTTCAGTCAATTACTATCATCCTGACTGTCTGTCCATTCTGCTAAACTATCCATGTCCTGTTTCAGTCAATTACTATCATCCTGACTGTCTGTCCATTCTGCTAAACTATCCATGTCCTGTTTCAGTCAATTACTATCATCCTGACTCTCTGTCCATTCTGCTAACCTCTCAATGTCCTGTTTCAGTCATTTACTATCATCCTGACTCTCTGTCCATTCTGCTAACCTGTCAATGTCTTGTTTCCGTCAATTACTATCATCCTGACTGTCTGTTCTTTCTGCTAAACTATCCATGACCTGTATCAGTCAATTACTATCATCCTGATCCTCTGTCCATTCTGCTAAACTATCAATGTCCTGTTTCTGTCAATTACTATCATCCTGACTGTCTATCCATTCTGCTAAACTATCCATGTCCTGTTTCAGTCAATTACTACCATCCTGACTGTCTGTCCATTCTGCTAAATTATCAATGTCCTGTTTCAGTCAATTACTATCATCCTGACTGTCTATCCATTCTGCTAAACTATCCATGTCCTGTATCAGTCAATTACTATCATCCTGACTGCCGGTGCATTCTGCTAAACTATTCATGCCCTGTTTCAATCAATTACTATCATCCTGACTCTCTATCCATTCTGCAAAACTATCCATGTCCTGTTTCAGTCAATTACTATCATCCTGAACCTCTGTCCATTCTGCTAAACTATCCATGTCCTGTTTCAGTCAATTACTATCATCCTGACTGTCTGTCCATTCTGCTAAACTATCCATGTCCTGTTTCAGTCAATTACTATCATCCTGACTGTCTGTCCATTCTGCTAAACTATCCATGTCCTGTTTCAGTCAATTACTATCATCCTGACTCTCTATCCATTCTGCAAAACTATCCATGTCCTGTTTCAGTCAATTACTATCATCCTGAACCTCTGTCCATTCTGCTAAACTATCCATGTCCTGTTTCAGTCAATTACTATCATCCTGACTGTCTGTCCATTCTGCTAAACTATCCATGTCCTGTTTCAGTCAATTACTATCATCCTGACTGTCTGTCCATTCTGCTAAACTATCCATGTCCTGTTTCAGTCAATTACTATCATCCTGACTCTCTGTCCATTCTGCTAACCTCTCAATGTCCTGTTTCAGTCATTTACTATCATCCTGACTCTCTGTCCATTCTGCTAACCTGTCAATGTCTTGTTTCCGTCAATTACTATCATCCTGACTGTCTGTTCTTTCTGCTAAACTATCCATGACCTGTATCAGTCAATTACTATCATCCTGATCCTCTGTCCATTCTGCTAAACTATCAATGTCCTGTTTCAGTCAATTACTATCATCCTGACTGTCTATCCATTCTGCTAAACTATCCATGTCCTGTTTCAGTCAATTACTACCATCCTGACTGTCTGTCCATTCTGCTAAATTATCAATGTCCTGTTTCAGTCAATTACTATCATCCTGACTGTCTATCCATTCTGCTAAACTATCCATGTCCTGTATCAGTCAATTACTATCATCCTGACTGCCGGTGCATTCTGCTAAACTATTCATGCCCTGTTTCAATCAATTACTATCATCCTGACTCTCTATCCATTCTGCAAAACTATCCATGTCCTGTTTCAGTCAATTACTATCATCCTGAACCTCTGTCCATTCTGCTAAACTATCCATGTCCTGTTTCAGTCAATTACTATCATCCTGACTGTCTGTCCATTCTGCTAAACTATCCATGTCCTGTTTCAGTCAATTACTATCATCCTGACTGTCTGTCCATTCTGCTAAACTATCCATGTCCTGTTTCAGTCAATTACTATCATCCTGACTCTCTGTCCATTCTGCTAACCTCTCAATGTCCTGTTTCAGTCATTTACTATCATCCTGACTCTCTGTCCATTCTGCTAACCTGTCAATGTCTTGTTTCCGTCAATTACTATCATCCTGACTGTCTGTTCTTTCTGCTAAACTATCCATGACCTGTATCAGTCAATTACTATCATCCTGATCCTCTGTCCATTCTGCTAAACTATCCATGTCCTGTTTCAGTCAATTACTATCATCCTGATCCTCTGTCCATTCTGCTAAACTATCCATGTCCTGTTTCAGTCAATTACTGTCATCCTGATCCTCTGTCCATTCTGCTAAACTAGCCATGTCCTGTTTCATTCAATTACTATCATCCTGACTGTCTATCCATTCTGCTAAACTATCCATGTCCTGTTTCAGTCAATTAATATCATCCTAAATGTCGGTCCATTCTGCTAAACTATCCATGTCCTGTTTCAGTCAATTACTATCATCCTGACTCTCTGTCCATTCTGCTAAACAATCAATGTCCTGTTTCAGTCAATTACTATCATCCTGACTGTCTGTCCATTCTGCTAAACTATCCATGTCCTGTTTCAGTCAATTACTATCATCCTGACTGTCTGTCCATTCTGCTAAACTATCCATGTCCTGTTTCAGTCAATTACTATCATCCTGACTGTCTATCCATTCTGCTAAACTATCCATGTCCTGTATCATTCAATTACTATCATCCTGACTGCCGGTGCATTCTGCTAAACTATCCATGCCCTGTTTCAATCAATTACTATCATCCTGACTGTCTATCCATTCTGCTAAACTATACATGTCCTGTTTCAGTCAGTTACTATCATCCTGACTGTCTGTCCATTCTGCTAAACTATCCATGTCCTGTATCAGTCAATTACTATCATCCTGACTGCCGGTGCATTCTGCTAAACTATCCATGTCCTGTTTCAGTCAATTACTATCATCCTGACTGTCTGTCCATTCTGCTAAACTATCCATGTCCTGTTTCAGTCAATTACTATCATCCTGACTGTCTGTCCATTCTGCTAAACTATCCATGTCCTGTTTCAGTCAATTACTATCATCCTGACTGTCTGTCCATTCTGCTAAATTATCAATGTCCTGTTTCAGTCAATTACTATCATCCTGACTGTCTATCCATTCTGCTAAACTATCCATGTCCTGTATCAGTCAATTACTATCATCCTGACTGTCTGTCCATTCTGCTAAACTATCCATGTCCTGTTTCAGTCAATTACTATCATCCTGACTCTCTGTCCATTCTGCTAAACTATCCATTCCCTGTTTCAATCAATTACTAACATCCTGACTCTCTGTCCATGCTGCTAAACTATCAATGTCCTGTTTCAGTCAATTACTATCATCCTGACTGTCTGTCCATTCTGCTAAATTATCCACGTCCTGTTTCAGTCAATTAATATCATCCTGACTGCCTGTCCATTCTGCTAAATTATCAATGTCCTGTTTCAGTCAATTACTATCCTCCTGACTGTCTATCCATTCTGCTAAACTATCCATGTCCTGGATCTGTCAATTACTATCATCCTGACTGCCGGTCCATTCTGCTAAACTATCCATGTCCTGTTTCAATCAATTACTATCATCCTGACTGTCTATCCATTCTACAAAACTATCCATGTCCTGTATCAGTCAATTACTATCATCCTGATCCTCTGTCCATTCTGCTAACCTATCCATGTCCGGTTTCACTCAATTACTATCATCCTGACTGTCTGTCCATTCTGCTAAACTATCCAAATTCTGTGTCAGTCAATTACTATCATCCTGACTCTCCGTCCATTCTGCTAAACTATCCATGTCCTGTTTCAGTCAATTACTATCATCCTGACTGTCTATCCATTCTGCTAAACTATCCATGTCCTGTATCAGTCAATTACTATCATCCTGATTCTCTGTCCATTCTGCTAAACTATCCATGTCCTGTTTCAGTCAATTACTATCATCCTGACTGTCTATCCATTCTGCTAAACTATCCATGTCCTGTATCAGTCAATTACTATCATCCTGATCCTCTGTCCATTCTGCTAAACTATCCATGTCCTGTTTCAATCAATTCCTATCATCCTGACTGTCTATCCATTCTACAAAACTATCTATGTCCTGTATCAGTCAATTACTGTCATCCTGATCCTCTGTCCATTCTGCTAAACTATCCATGTCCTGTTTCACTCAATTACTATCATCCTGACTGTCTGTCCATTCTGCTAAACTATCCATGTCCTGTGTCAGTCAATTACTATCATCCTGACTCTCTGTCTATTCTGCTAAACTATCCATGTCCTGTTTCAGTCAATTACTATCATCCTGACTGTCTGTCCATTCTGCTAAACTATCCATGTCCTGTTTCAGTCAATTACTATCATCCTGACTGTCTGTCCATTCTGCTAAACTATCCATGTCCTGTTTCAGTCAATTACTATCATCCTGACTCTCTGTCCATTCTGCTAACCTCTCAATGTCCTGTTTCACTCATTTACTATCATCCTGACTCTCTGTCCATTCTGCTAACCTGTCAATGTCCTGTTTCCGTCAATTACTATCATCCTGACTGTCTGTTCTTTCTGCTAAACTATCCATGACCTGTATCAGTCAATTGCTATCATCCTGATCCTCTGTCCATTCTGCTAAACTATCCATGTCCTGTTTCAGTCAATTACTATCATCCTGATCCTCTGTCCATTCTGCTAAACTATCCATGTCCTGTTTCAGTCAATTACTATCATCCTGATCCTCTGTCCATTCTGCTAAACTATCCAGGTCCTGTTTCATTCAATTACTATCATCCTGACTGTCTATCCATTCTGCTAAACTATCCATGTCCTGTTTCAGTCAATTAATATCATCCTAACTGTCGGTCCATTCTGCTAAACTATCCATGTCCTGTTTCAGTCAATTACTATAATCCTGACTGTCGGTCCATTCTGCTAAACTATCCATGTCCTGTTTCAGTCAATTACTATCATCCTGACTGTCGGTCCATTCTGCTAAACTATCCATGTCCTGTTTCAGTCAATTACTATCATCCTGACTGTCGGTCCATTCTGCTAAACTATCCATGTCCTGTTTCAGTCAATTACTATCATCCTGACTGTCTATCCATTCTGCTAAACTATCCATGTCCTGTATCAGTCAATTACTATCATCCTGACTGCCGGTGCATTCTGCTAAACTATCCATGCCCTGTTTCAATCAATTACTATCATCCTGACTGTCTATCCATTCTGCTAAACTATCCATGTCCTGTTTCAGTCAGTTACTATCATCCTGACTGTCTGTCCATTCTGCTAAACTATCCATGTCCTGTATCAGTCAATTACTATCATCCTGACTGCCGGTGCATTCTGCTAAACTATTCATGCCCTGTCTCAATCAATTACTATCATCGTGACTCTCTATACATTCTGCTAAACTATCCATGTCCTGTTTCAGTCAATTACTATCATCCTGACTGTCGGTCCATTCTGCTAAACTATCCATGTCCTGTTTCAGTCAATTACTATCATCCTGACTGTCGGTCCATTCTGCTAAACTATCCATGTCCTGTTTCAGTCAATTACTATCATCCTGACTGTCTATCCATTCTGCTAAACTATCCATTCCCTGTTTAAATCAATTACTAACATCCTGACTCTCTGTCCATGCTGCTAAACTATCAATGTCCTGTTTCAGTCAATTACTATCATCCTGACTCTCTGTCCATTCTGCTAAACTATCCATGCCCTGTTTCAATCAATTACTAACATCCTGACTCTCTGTCCATTCTGCTAAACTATCCATGTCCTGTTTCAGTCAATTACTGTCATCCTGACTCTCTGTCCATTCTGCTAAACTATCCATGTCCTGTTTCAGTCAATTACTATCATCCTGACTGTCTATCCATTTGCTAAACTATCCATGTCCTGTTTCAGTCAATTACTACCATCCTGACTGTCTGTCCATTCTGCTAAATTATCAATGTCCTGTTTCAATCAATTACTATCATCCTGACTGTCTCTCCATTCTGCTGAACTATCCATGTCCTGTATCAGTCAATTACTATCATCCTGACTGCCGGTGCATTCTGCTAAACTATCCATGTCCTGTTTCAATCAATTACTATCATCCTGACTCTCTATCCATTCTGCAAAACTATCCATGTCCTGTTTCAGTCAATTACTATCATCCTGAACCTCTGTCCATTCTGCTAAACTATCCATGTCCTGCTTCACTCAATTACTATCATCCTGACTGTCTATCCATTCTGCAAAGCTATCCATGTCCTGTATCAGTCAATTACTATCATCCTGATCCTCTGTCCATTCTGCTAAACTATCCATGTCCTGTTTCAGTCAATTACTATCATCCTGACTGTCTATCCATTCTGCAAAACTATCCATGTCCTGTATCAGTCAATTACTATCATCCTGATCCTCTGTCCATTCTGCTAAACTATCCATGTCCTGTTTCAGTCAATTACTATCATCCTGACTGTCTGTCCATTCTGCTAAATTATCAATGTCCTGTTTCAGTCAATTACTATCTTCCTGACTGTCGGTCCATTCTGCTAACCTATCCATGCCCTGTTTCAATCAATTACTATCATCCTGACTCTCTATCCATTCTGCAAAACTATCCATGTCCTGTTTCAGTCAATTACTATCATCCTGACTGTCTATCCATTCTGCTAAACTATCCATGTCCTGTAGCAGTCAATTACTATCATCCTGACTGCCGGTGCATTCTGCTAAACTATTCATGCCCTGTTTCAATCAATTACTATCATCCTGACTCTCTATCCATTCTGCAAAACGATCCATGTCCTGTTTCAGTCACTTACTATCATCCTGACTCTCTGTCCATTCCGCTAACCTCTCAATGTCCTGTTTCAGTCATTTACTATCATCCTGACTCTCTGTCCATTCTGCTAACCTGTCAATGTCCTGTTTCCGTCAATTACTATCATCCTGACTGTCTGTTCTTTCTGCTAAACTATCCATGACCTGTATCAGTCAATTACTATCATCCTGATCCTCTGTCCATTCTGCTAAACTATCCATGTCCTGTTTCAGTCAATTACTATCATCCTGATCCTCTGTCCATTCTGCTAACCTATCCATGTCCTGTTTCAGTCAATTACTATCATCCTGATCCTCTGTCCATTCTGCTAAACTATCCATGTCCTGTTTCATTCAATTACTATCATCCTGACTGTCTATCCATTCTGCTAAACTATCCAGGTCCTGTTTCAGTCAATTAATATCATCCTAACTTTCGGTCCATTCTGCTAAACTATTCATGCCCTGTTTCAATCAATTACTATCATCCTGACTCTCTATCCATTCTGCAAAACGATCCATGTCCTGTTTCAGTCAATTACTATCATCCTGAACCTCTGTCCATTCTGCTAAACTATCCATGTCCTGTTTCAGTCAATTACTATCATCCTGACTGTCTGTCCATTCTGCTAAACTATCCATGTCCTGTTTCAGTCAATTACTATCATCCTGACTGTCTATCCATTCTGCTAAACTATCCATGTCCTGTATCAGTCAATTACTATCATCCTGACTGCCGGTGCATTCTGCTAAACTATCCATGCCCTGTTTCAATCAATTACTATCATCCTGACTGTCTATCCATTCTGCTAAACTATCCATGTCCTGTTTCAGTCAGTTACTATCATCCTGACTGTCTGTCCATTCTGCTAAACTATCCATGTCCTGTATCAGTCAATTACTATCATCCTGATCCTCTGTCCATTCTGCTAAACTATCCATGTCCTGTTTCACTCAATTACTATCATCCTTACTGCCTATCCATTCTGCTAAACTATCCATGTCCTGTTTCATTCAATTACTATCATCCTGACTGTCCATTCTCATAAATTATCAAAGTCCTGTTTCAGTCAATTACTATCATCCTGACTGTCTGTCCATTCTGCTAAACTATCCATGTCCTGCATCAGTCAATTACTATCATCCTGACTGTCTGTCCATTCTGCTAAATTATCAATGTCCTGTTTCAGTCAATTACTATCATCCTGACTCTCTGTCCATTCTGCTAAATTATCAAAGTCCTGTTTCAGTCAATTACTATCATCCTGACTGTCTGTCCATTCTGCTAAACTATCCATGTCCTGCATCAGTCAATTACTATCATCCTGACTGTCTGTCCATTCTGCTAAATTATCAATGTCCTGTTTCAGTCAATTACTATCATCCTGACTGTCTATCCATTCTGCTAAACTATCCATGTCCTGTATCAGTCAATTACTGTCATCCTGACTGTCTGTCCATTCTGCTAAACTATCCATGTCCTGTTTCAGTCAATTACTATCATCCTGACTCTCTGTCCATTCTGCTAAACTATCCATTCCCTGTTTCAATCAATTACTAACATCCTGACTCTCTGTCCATGCTGCTAAACTATCAATGTCCTGTTTCAGTCAATTACTATCATCCTGACTCTCTGTCCATTCTGCGAAACTATCCATGCCCTGTTTCAATCAATTACTAACATCCTGACTCTCTGTCCATGCTGCTAAACTATCCATGTCCTGTTTCATTCAATTACTATCATCCTTACTGTCGGTCCATTCTGCTAAACTATCCATGTCCTGTTTCAGTCAATTAGTATCATCCTGACTGTCTGTCCATTCTGCTGAACTATCCATGTCCTGTTTCAGTCAATTACTGTCATCCTGACTCTCTGTCCATGCTGCTAAACTATCCATGTCCTGTTTCAGTCAATTACTATCATCCTGACTGTCTGTCCATTCTGCTAAACTATCCATGTCCTGTTTCAGTCAATTACTACCATCCTGACTGTCTGTCCATTCTGCTAAATTATCAATGTCCTGTTTCAGTCAATTACTGTCATCCTGACTGTCTATCCATTCTGCTAAACTATCCATGTCCTGTATCAGTCAATTACTATCATCCTGACTGCCGGTGCATTCTGCTAAACTATTCATGCCCTGTTTCAATCAATTACTATCATCCTGACTCTCTATCCATTCTGCAAAACTATCCATGTCCTGTTTCAGTCAATTACTATCATCCTGAACCTCTGTCCATTCTGCTAAACTATCCATGTCCTGTTTCACTCAATTACTATCATCCTGACTGTCTATCCATTCTGCAAAACTATCCATGTCCTGTATCAGTCAATTACTATCATCCTGATCCTCTGTCCATTCTGCTAAACTATCCATGTCCTGTTTCAGTCAATTACTATCATCCTGACTGTCTATCCATTCTGCAAAACTATCCATGTCCTGTATCAGTCAATTACTATCATCCTGATCCTCTGTCCATTCTGCTAAACTATCCATGTCCTGTTTCAGTCAATTACTATCATCCTGACTGTCTGTCCATTCTGCTAAATTATCAATGTCCTGTTTCAGTCAATTACTATCTTCCTGACTGTCGGTCCATTCTGCTAACCTATCCATGCCCTGTTTCAATCAATTACTATCATCCTGACTCTCTATCCATTCTGCAAAACTATCCATGTCCTGTTTCAGTCAATTACTATCATCCTGAACCTCTGTCCATTCTGCTAAACTATCCATGTCCTGTTTCACTCAATTACTATCATCCTGACTGTCTATCCATTCTGCAAAACTATCCATGTCCTGTATCAGTCAATTACTATCATCCTGATCCTCTGTCCATTCTGCTAAACTCTCCATGTCCTGTTTCAGTCAATTACTATCATCCTGACTGTCTATCCATTCTGCAAAACTATCCATGTCCTGTATCAGTCAATTACTATCATCCTGATCCTCTGTCCATTCTGCTAAACTATCCATGTCCTGTTTCAGTCAATTACTATCATCCTGACTGTCTGTCCATTCTGCTAAATTATCAATGTCCTGTTTCAGTCAATTACTATCTTCCTGACTGTCGGTCCATTCTGCTAACCTATCCATGCCCTGTTTCAATCAATTACTATCATCCTGACTCTCTATCCATTCTGCAAAACTATCCATGTCCTGTTTCAGTCAATTACTATCATCCTGACTGTCTATCCATTCGGCTGAACTATCCATGTCCTGTATCACTCAATTACTATCATCCTGACTGCCGGTGCATTCTGCTAAACTATTCATGCCCTGTTTCAATCAATTACTATCATCCTGACTCTCTATCCATTCCGCAAAACGATCCATGTCCTGTTTCAGTCAATTACTGTCATCCTGAACCTCTGTCCATTCTGCTAAACTATCCATGTCCTGTTTCACTCAATTACTATCATCCTGACTGTCTATCCATTCTGCAAAACTATCCATGTCCTGTATCAGTCAATTACTATAATCCTGATCCTCTATCCATTCTGCTAAACTATCCATGTCCTGTTTCAGGCAATTACTATCATCTTGACTGTCTATCCATTCTGCAAAACTATCCATGTCCTGTATCAGTCAATTACTATCATCCTGATCCTCTGTCCATTCTGCTAAACTATCCATGTCCTGTTTCAGTCAATTACTATCATAGAACATGGAACATAGAAAATACAGCACAGAACAGGCCCTTCGGCCCACGATGTTGTGCTGATCCTTTGTCCTCTGTCAAGGACAATTTAATCTATACCCCATCATTCTCCTTTATCCATATACCTATCTAAAAGCCGTTTGAAAGTCCCTAAAGTTTCTGACTCAACAACTTCCCCAGGCAAGGCATTCCATGCCCCGACCACTCTCTGGGTAAAGAACCTTCTCCTGACATCCCCCTTATATCTCCCACCCTTCACCTTAAATTTATGACCCCTTGTAACGCTTTGCTCCACCCGGGGAAAAAGTTTCTGACTGTCTACCCTATCTATTCCCCTGATCATCTTATAAACCTCTATCATGTCACCCCTCATCCTTCTCCGTTCTAATGAGAAGAGGCCTAGAATGTTCAGCCTTTCCTCGTAAGACTTATTCTCCATTCCAGGCAACATCCTGGTAAATCTCCTCTGCACCCTCTCCAAGGCTTCCACATCCTTCCTAAAATGAGGCGACCAGAACTGCACACAGTACTCCAAATGAGGCCTTACCAAGGTCCTGTACAGTTGCATCATCACCTCACGGCTCTTAAATTCAATCCCTCTGCTAATGAACGCTAACACCCCATATGCCTTCTTCACAGCCCTATCCACTTGAGTTGCAACTTTCAACGATCTATGCACATAGACCCCAAGGTCTCTCTGCTCCTCCACATGCCCAAGAACCCTACCGTTAACCCAGTATTTTGCATTCGTGTTTGTCCTTCCAAAATGGACGACCTCACACTTTTCAGGGTTAAACTCCATCTGCCACTTTTCAGCCCAGCACTGCAACCTATCCAAGTCCCTTTGCAGACGACAATAGCCCTCCTCGGTATCCACAACTCCACCAACCTTTGTATCATCTGCAAATTTACTGACCCACCCTTCGACTTCCTCATCCAAGTCGTTAATAAAAATCACAAACAGGAGAGGACCCAGAACTGATCCCTGTGGCACGCCACTGGTAACTGGGCTCCAGGCTGAGTATTTACCATCTAAGACCACTCTCTGCCTTCTATCAGTTAGCCAATTCTTAATCCAACTGGCCACATTCCCCACTATCCCATGCCTCCTGACTTTCTCCATAAGTCTACCATGGGGGACCTTATCAAATGCCTTACTAAAATCCATGTACACCACATCCACTGGTTTACCCTCATCCACTTGCTTGGTCACCTGCTCAAAGAATTCAATCAGGCTTGTGAGGCAAGACCTACCCCTCACAAAACCGTGCTGACTGTCCCGAATCAAGCAGTGTCTTTCCAGATGCTCAGAAATCCTATCCCTCAGCACCTTTTCCATCAACTTGCCTACCACCGAAGTAAGACTAACTGGCCTGTAATTCCCAGGGTTGTTCCTATTCCCTTTCTTGAACAGGGGCACAACATTTGCCACCCTCCAATCACCTGGTACCACCCCCGTCAACAGAGAAGATGAAAAGATCATTGCCAGCGGCTCTGCAATTTCATCCCTTGCTTCCCATAACATCCTTGGATATACCCCGTCAGGCCCGGGAGACTTGTCTATCTTCAAGTTATTCAAAAACCCCAACACATCTTCCCTCCTAACGAGCACTTCCTCGAGCTTACCAGTCTGTTTCACACCGTCCTCTTCAGTAATACACCCCTTCTCATTCGTAAATACCGAAGAGAAGTACTCATTCAAAACCTCACTTATCTCTTCCGGCTCAACACACAGTCTCCCGCTATTGTCCTTGACCGGACCTACGGTCCCCCTAGTCATCCTCATATTTCTGACATACGCGTAAAAGGCCTTGGGGTTTTCTTTTATCCTACCCGCCAAGCATTTTTCATGCCCTCTCTTAGCTCTCCTAATCCCTTTCTTCAGATCCTTCCTGGCCATCTTGTATCCCTCCAGAGCTATGCCTGTGCCCTTTTACCTCAACCTTATATACGCATCCTTCTTCTTCCTAACAAGACTCTCAACCTCTCTTGTCAACCACGGTTCCCTCACATGACCATCCCTTCCCTGTCTGACAGGGACATGCTTATCAATGGCCCCTACTATCTGCTCCTTGAAAAAGTTCCACATTTCGACCGTGCCCTTCCCTGCCAGCTATCATCCTGACTGTCTGTCCATTCTGCTAAATTATCAATGTCCTGTTTCAGTCAATTACTATCTTCCTGACTGTCGGTCCATTCTGCTAACCTATCCATGTCCTGTTTCAATCAATTACTATCATCCTGACTCTCTATCCATTCTGCAAAACTATCCATGTCCTGTTTCAGTTAATTACTATCATCCTGACTGTCTATCCATTCTGCTAAACTATCCATGTCCTGTTTCATTCAATTACTATCGTCCTGACTGTCTATCCATTCTGCTAAACTATCCATGTCCTGTTTCAGTCAATTACTATCATCCTGACTGTCTGTCCATTCTGCTAAACTATCCATGTCCTGTTTCAGTCAATTACTATCATCCTGGCTCTCTGTCCATTCTGCTAAACTATCCATGTCCTGTTTCAGTCAATTACTATCATCCTGACTGTCTATCCATTCTTCTAAACTATCCATGTCCTGTTTCATTCAATTACTATCATCCTGACTGTCTGTCCATTCTGCTAAACTATCCATGTCCTGTTTCAGTCAATTACTATCATCCTGACTCTGTGTCCATTCTGCTAAACTATTCATGTCCTGTTTCAGTCAATTACTATCATCCTGACTGTCTATCCATTCTGCTAAACTATCCATGTCCTGTTTCAGTCAATTACTATCATCCTGACTGTCTATCCATTCTGCTAAACTATCCATGTCCTGTTTCAGTCAATTACTATCATCCTGACTGTCTGTCCATTCTGCTAAACTATCCATGTCCTGTTTCAGTCAATTCCTATCATCCTGACTGTCTATCCATTCTGCTAAACTATCCATGTCCTGTTTCAGTCAATTACTATCATCATGACTGTCTGTCCATTCTGCTAAATTATCAATGTCCTGTTTCAGTCAATTACTATCTTCCTGACTGTCGGTCCATTCTGCTAACCTATCCATGCCCTGTTTCAATCAATTACTATCATCCTGACTCTCTATCCATTCTGCAAAACTATCCATGTCCTGTTTTAGTCAATTACTATCATCCTGACTGTCTATCCATTCTGCTAAACTATCCATGTCCTGTTTCATTCAATTACTATCATCCTGACTGTCTGTCCATTCTGCTAAACTATCCATGTCCTGTTTCAGTCAATTACAATCATCCTGACTCTCTGTCCATTCTGCTAAACTATCCATGTCCTGTTTCAGTCAATTACTATCGTCCTGACTGTCTATCCATTCTGCTAAACTATCCATGTCCTGTTTCAGTCAATTACTATCATCCTGACTGTCTGTCCATTCTGCTAAACTATCCATGTCCTGTTTCAGTCAATTACTATCATCCTGGCTCTCTGTCCATTCTGCTAAACTATCCATGTCCTGTTTCAGTCAATTACTATCATCCTGACTGTCTATCCATTCTTCTAAACTATCCATGTCCTGTTTCATTCAATTACTATCATCCTGACTGTCTGTGCATTCTGCTAAACTATCCATGTCCTGTTTCAGTCAATTACTATCATCCTGACTCTCTGTCCATTCTGCTAAACTATTCATGTCCTGTTTCAGTCAATTACTATCATCCTGACTGTCTATCCATTCTGCTAAACTATCCATGTCCTGTTTCAGTCAATTACTATCATCCTGACTGTCTATCCATTCTTCTAAACTATCCATGTCCTGTTTCATTCAATTACTATCATCCTGACTGTCTGTCCATTCTGCTAAACTATCCATGTCCTGTTTCAGTCAATTACTATCATCCTGACTCTCTGTCCATTCTGCTAAACTATTCATGTCCTGTTTCAGTCAATTACTATCATCCTGACTGTCTATCCATTCTGCTAAACTATCCATGTCCTGTTTCAGTCAATTACTATCATCCTGACTGTCTATCCATTCTGCTAAACTATCCATGTCCTGTTTCAGTCAATTACTATCATCCTGACTGTCTGTCCATTCTGCTAAACTATCCATGTCCTGTTTCAGTCAATTCCTATCATCCTGACTGTCTATCCATTCTGCTAAACTATCCATGTCCTGTTTCAGTCAATTACTATCATCCTGACTGTCTGTCCATTCTGCTAAATTATCAATGTCCTGTTTCAGTCAATTACTATCTTCCTGACTGTCGGTCCATTCTGCTAACCTATCCATGCCCTGTTTCAATCAATTACTATCATCCTGACTCTCTATCCATTCTGCAAAACTATCCATGTCCTGTTTCAGTCAATTACTATCATCCTGACTGTCTATCCATTCTGCTAAACTATCCATGTCCTGTTTCATTCAATTACTATCATCCTGACTGTCTGTCCATTCTGCTAAACTATCCATGTCCTGTTTCAGTCAATTACAATCATCCTGACTCTCTGTCCATTCTGCTAAACTATCCATGTCCTGTTTCAGTCAATTACTATCGTCCTGACTGTCTATCCATTCTGCTAAACTATCCATGTCCTGTTTCAGTCAATTACTATCATCCTGACTGTCTGTCCATTCTGCTAAACTATCCATGTCCTGTTTCATTCAATTACTATCATCCTGGCTCTCTGTCCATTCTGCTAAACTATCCATGTCCTGTTTCAGTCAATTACTATCATCCTGACTGTCTATCCATTCTTCTAAACTATCCATGTCCTGTTTCATTCAATTACTATCATCCTGACTGTCTGTGCATTCTGCTAAACTATCCATGTCCTGTTTCAGTCAATTACTATCATCCTGACTCTCTGTCCATTCTGCTAAACTATTCATGTCCTGTTTCAGTCAATTACTATCATCCTGACTGTCTATCCATTCTGCTAAACTATCCATGTCCTGTTTCAGTCAATTACTATCATCCTGACTCTCTGTCCATTCTGCTAAACTATCCATGTCCTGGTTCAGTCAATTACTATCATCCTGACTGTCTGTCCATTCTGCTAAATTATCAATGTCCTGTTTCAGTCAATTACTATCTTCCTGACTGTCGGTCCATTCTGCTAACCTATCCATGTCCTGTTTCAATCAATTACTATCATCCTGACTCTCTATCCATTCTGCAAAACTATCCATGTCCTGTTTCAGTCAATTACTATCATCCTGACTGTCTATCCATTCTGCTAAACTATCCATGTCCTGTTTCATTCAATTACTATCATCCTGACTGTCTGTCCCTTCTGCTAAACTATCCATGTCCTGTTTCAGTCAATTACAATCATCCTGACTCTCTGTCCATTCTGCTAAACTATCCACGTCCTGTTCCAGTCAATTACTATCGTCCTGACTGTCTATCCATTCTGCTAAACTATCCATGTCCTGTTTCAGTCAATTACTATCATCCTGACTGTCTGTCCATTCTGCTAAACTATCCATGTCCTGTTTCAGTCAATTACTATCATCCTGGCTCTCTGTCCATTCTGCTAAACTATCCATGTCCTGTTTCAGTCAATTAATATCATCCTGACTGTCTATCCATTCTTCTAAACTATCCATGTCCTGTTTCATTCAATTACTATCATCCTGACTGTCTGTCCATTCTGCTAAACTATCCATGTCCTGTTTCAGTCAATTACTATCATCCTGACTCTCTGTCCATTCTGCTGAACTATTCATGTCCTGTTTCAGTCAATTACTATCATCCTGACTGTCTATCCATTCTGCTAAACTATCCATGTCCTGTTTCAGTCAATTACTATCATCCTGACTGTCTATCCATTCTGCTAAACTATCCATGTCCTGTTTCAGTCAATTACTATCATCCTGACTGTCTGTCCATTCTGCTAATCTATCCATGTCCTGTTTCAGTCAATTCCTATCATCCTGACTGTCTATCCATTCTGCTAAACTATCCATGTCCTGTTTCAGTCAATTACTATCATCCTGAATGTCTGTCCATTCTGCTAAATTATCAATGTCCTGTTTCAGTCAATTACTATCTTCCTGACTGTCGGTCCATTCTGCTAACCTATCCATGCCCTGTTTCAATCAATTACTATCATCCTGACTCTCTATCCATTCTGCAAAACTATCCATGTCCTGTTTCAGTCAATTACTATCATCCTGACTGTCTATCCATTCTGCTAAACTATCCATGTCCTGTTTCATTCAATTACAATCATCCTGACTCTCTGTCCATTCTGCTAAACTATCCATGTCCTGTTTCAGTCAATTACTATCGTTCTGACTGTCTATCCATTCTGCTAAACTATCCATGTCCTGTTTCAGTCAATTACTATCATTCTGACTGTCTGTCCATTCTGCTAAACTATCCATGTCCTGTTTCAGTCAATTACTATCATCCTGGCTCTCTGTCCATTCTGCTAAACTATCCATGTCCTGTTTCAGTCAATTACTATCATCCTGACTGTCTATCCATTCTTCTAAACTATCCATGTCCTGTTTCATTCAATTACTATCATCCTGACTGTCTGTCCATTCTGCTAAACTATCCATGTCCTGTTTCAGTCAATTACTATCATCCTGACTGTCTATCCATTCTGCTAAACTATCCATGTCCTGTTTCAGTCAATTACTATCATCCTGACTGTCTACCCATTCTGCTAAACTATCCATGTCCTGTTTCAGTCAATTACTATCATCCTGACTGTCTGTCCATTCTGCTAAACTATCCATGTCCTGTTTCAGTCAATTCCTATCATCCTGACTGTCTACCCATTCTGCTAAACTATCCATGTCCTGTTTCAGTCAATTACTATCATCCTGACTCTCTGTCCATTCTGCTAAACTATTCATGTCCTGTTTCAGTCAATTACTATCATCCTGACTGTCTATCCATTCTGCTAAACTATCCATGTCCTGTTTCAGTCAATTACTATCATCCTGACTGTCTACCCATTCTGCTAAACTATCCATGTCCTGTTTCAGTCAATTACTATCATCCTGACTGTCTGTCCATTCTGCTAAACTATCCATGTCCTGTTTCAGTCAATTCCTATCATCCTGACTGTCTATCCATTCTGCTAAACTATCCATGTCCTGTTTCAGTCAATTACTATCATCCTGACTGTCTGTCCATTCTGCTAAATTATCAATGTCCTGTTTCAGTCAATTACTATCTTCCTGACTGTCGGTCCATTCTGCTAACCTATCCATGCCCTGTTCAAATCAATTACTATCATCCTGACTCTCTATCCATTCTGCAAAACTATCCATGTCCTGTTTCAGTCAATTACTATCATCCTGACTTTCTATCCATTCTGCTAAACTATCCATCTCCTGTTTCATTCAATTACTATCATCCTGACTGTCTGTCCATTCCGCTAAACTATCCATGTCCTGTTTCAGTCAATTACAATCATCCTGACTCTCTGTCCATTCTGCTAAACTATCCATGTCCTGTTTCAGTCAATTACTATCGTCCTGACTGTCTATCCATTCTGCTAAACTATCCATGTCCTGTTTCAGTCAATTACTATCATCCTGACTGTCTGTCCATTCTGCTAAACTATCCATGTCCTGTTTCAGTCAATTACTATCATCCTGGCTCTCTGTCCATTCTGCTAAACTATCCATGTCCTGTTTCAGTCAATTACTATCATCCTGACTGTCTATCCATTCTTCTAAACTATCCATGTCCTGTTTCATTCAATTACTATCATCCTGACTGTCTGTCCATTCTGCTAAACTATCCATGTCCTGTTTCAGTCAATTACTATCATCCTGACTCTCTGTCCATTCAGCTAAACTATTCATGTCCTGTTTCAGTCAATTACTATCATCCTGACTGTCTATCCATTCTGCTAAACTATCCATGTCCTGTTTCAGTCAATTACTATCATCCTGACTGTCTATCCATTCTGCTAAACTATCCATGTCCTGTTTCAGTCAATTACTATCATCCTGACTGTCTGTCCATTCTGCTGAACTATCCATGTCCTGTTTCAGTCAATTCCTATCATCCTGACTGTCTATCCATTCTGCTAAACTATCCATGTCCTGTTTCAGTCAATTACTATCATCCTGACTGTCTGTCCATTCTGCTAAATTATCAATGTCCTGTTTCAGTCAATTACTATCATCCTGACTGTCTATCCATTCTGCTAAACTATCCATGTCCTGTATCAGTCAATTACTATCATCCTGACTGTCTGTCCATTCTGCTAAACTATCCATGCCCTGTTTCAATCAATTACTAACATCCTGACTCTCTGTCCATGCTGCTAAACTATCAATGTCCTGTTTCAGTCAATTACTATCATCCTGACTGTCTGTCCATTCTGCTAAACTATCCATGCCCTGTTTCAATCAATTACTAACATCCTGACTCTCTGTCCATGCTGCTAAACTATCCATGTCCTGTTTCAGTCAATTACTATCATCCTTACTGTCGGTCCATTCTGCTAAACTATCCATGTCCTGTTTCAGTCAATTACTATCATCCTGACTGTCAGTCCATTCTGCTGAACTATCCATGTCCTGTTTCAGTCAATTACTGTCATCCTGACTCTCTGTCCATTCTGCTAAACTATCCATGTCCTGTTTCAGTCAATTACTATCATCCTGATCCTCTGTCCATTCTGCTAAACTATCCATGTCCTGTTTCACTCAATTACTACCATCCTGACTGTCTGTCCATTCTGCTAAATTATCAATGTCCTGTTTCAGTCAATTACTATCATCCTGACTGTCTATCCATTCTGCTAAACTATCCATGTCCTGTATCAGTCAATTAATATCATCCTGACTGTCTATCCATTCTGCTAAATTATCAATGTCCTGTTTCAGTCAATTACTATCATCCTGACTGTCTATCCATTCTGCTAAACTATCCATGTCCTGTATCAGTCAATTACTACCATCCTGACTGTCTGTCCATTCTGCTAAATTATCAATGTCCTGTTTCAGTCAATTACTATCATCCTGACTGTCTATCCATTCTGCTAAACTATCCATGTCCTGTATCAGTCAATTCCTATCATCCTGACTGTCTATCCATTCTGCTAAACTATCCATGTCCTGTATCAGTCAATTACTACCATCCTGACTGTCTATCCATTCTGCTAAATTGTCAATGTCCTGTTTCAGTCAATTACTATCATCCTGACTGTCTATCCATTCTGCTAAACTATCCATGTCCTGTATCAGTCAATTCCTATCATCCTGACTGTCTATCCATTCTGCTAAACTATCCATGTCCTGTATCAGTCAATTACTACCATCCTGACTGTGTGTCCATTCTGCTAAATTATCAATGTCCTGTTTCAGTCAATTACTATCATCCTGACTGTCTATCCATTCTGCTAAACTATCCATGTCCTGTTTCAGTCAATTACTACCATCCTGACTGTCTGTCCATTCTGCTAAATTATCAATGTCCTGTTTCAGTCAATTACTATCATCCTGATTGTCTATCCATTCTGCTAAACTATCCATGTCCTGTTTCAGTCAATTACTATCATCCTGACTGCCGGTGCATTCTGCTAACCTATTCATGCCCTGTTTCAATCAATTACTATCATCCTGACTCTCTATCCATTCTGCAAAACTATCCATGTCCTGTTTCAGTCAATTACTATCATCCTGAACCTCTGTCCATTCTGCTAAACTATCCATGTCCTGTTTCACTCAATTACTATCATCCTGACTGTCTATCCATTCTGCAAAACTATTCATGTCCTGTATCAGTCAATTACTATCATCCTGATCCTCTGTCCATTCTGCTAAACTATCCATGTCCTGTTTCAGTCAATTACTATCATCCTGACTGTCTATCCATTCTGCAAAACTATCCATGTCCTGTATCATTCAATTACTATCATCCTGATCCTCTGTCCATTCTGCTAAACTATCCATGTCCTGTTTCAGTCAATTACTATCATCCTGACTGTCTGTCCATTCTGCTAAATTATCAATGTCCTGTTTCAGTCAATTACTATCATCCTGACTGTCGGTCCATTCTGCTAACCTATCCATGCCCTGTTTCAATCAATTACTATCATCCTGACTCTCTATCCATTCTGCAAAACTATCCATGTCCTGTTTCAGTCAATTACTATCATCCTGACTGTCTATCCATTCTGCTAAACTATCCATGTCCTGTTTCAGTCAATTACTACCATCCTGACTGTCTGTCCATTCTGCTAAATTATCAATGTCCTGTTTCAGTCAATTACTATCATCCTGACTGTCTATCCATTCTGCTAAACTATCCATGTCCAGTATCAGTCAATTACTATCATCCTGACTGCCGGTGCATTCTGCTAAACTATTCATGCCCTGTTTCAATCAATTACTATCATCCTGACTCTCTATCCATTCTGCAAAACTATCCATGTCCTGTTTCAGTCAATTACTATCATCCTGAACCTCTGTCCATTCTGCTAAACTATCCATGTCCTGTTTCAGTCAATTACTGCCATCCTGACTGTTTGTCCATTCTGCTAAATTATCAATGTCCTGTTTCAGTCAAGTACTATCATCCTGACTGTCTATCCATTCTGCTAAACTATCCATGTCCTGCATCAGTCAATGACTATCATCCTGACTGCCGGTGCATTCTGCTAAAGTATTCATGCCCTGTTTCAATCAATTACTATCATGCTGACTCTCTGTACATTCTTCAAAACTATCCATGTCCTGTTTCAGTCAATTACTATCATCCTGAACCTCTGTCCATTCTGCTAAACTATCCATGTCCTGTTTCACTCAATTACTATCATCCTGACTGTCTATCCATTCTGCAAAACTATCCATGTCCTGTATCAGTCAATTACTATCATCCTGATCCTCTGTCCATTCTGCTAAACTATCCATGTCCTGTTTCAGTCAATTACTATCATCCTGACTGTCTATCCATTCTGCAAAACTATCCATGTCCTGTATCATTCAATTACTATCATCCTGATCCTCTGTCCATTCTGCTAAACTATCCATGTCCTGTTTCAGTCAATTACTATCATCCTGACTGTCTGTCCATTCTGCTAAATTATCAATGTCCTGTTTCAGTCAATCACTATCATCCTGACTGTCTGTCCATTCTGCTAACCTATCCATGCCCTGTTTCAATCAATTACTATCATCCTGACTCTCTATCCATTCTGCAAAACTATCCATGTCCTGTTTCAGTCAATTACTATCATCCTGACTCTCTATCCATTCTGCAAAACTATCCATGTCCTGTTTCAGTCAATTACTATCATCCTGACTGTCTATCCATTCTGCTAAACTATCCATGTCCTGTATCAGTCAATTACTATCATCCTGACTGCCGGTGCATTCTGCTAAACTCTCCATGCCCTGTTTCAATCAATTACTATCATCCTGACTCTCTATCCATTCTGCAAAACTATCCATGTCCTGTTTCAGTCAATTACTATCATCCTGAACCTCTGTCCATTCTGCTAAACTATCCATGTCCTGTTTCACTCAATTACTATCATCCTGACTGTCTATCCATTCTGCAGAACTATCCATGTCCTGTATCAGTCAATTACTATCATCCTGATCCTCTGTCCATTCTGCTAAACTATCCATGTCCTGTTTCAGGCAATTACTATCATCCTGACTGTCTATCCATTCTGCAAAACTATCCATGTCCTGTATCAGTCAATTACTATCATCCTGATCCTCTGTCCATTCTGCTAAACTATCCATGTCCTGTTTCAGTCAATTACTATCATCCTGACTGTCTGTCCATTCTGCTAAATTATCAATGTCCTGTTTCAGTCAATTACTATCTTCCTGACTGTCGGTCCATTCTGCTAACCTGTAAATGCCCTGTTTCAATCAATTACTATCATCCTGACTCTCTATCCATTCTGCAAAACTATCCATGTCCTGTTTCAGTCAATTACTATCATCCTGACTGTCTATCCATTCTGCTAAACTATCCATGTCCTGTTTCATTCAATTACTATCATCCTGACTGTCTGTCCATTCTGCTAAACTATCCATGTCCTGTATCAGTCAATTACTATCACCCTGACTCTCTGCCCATTCTGCTAAACTATCCATGTCCTGTTTCAGTCAATTACTATCATCCTGACTGTCTATCCATTCTGCTAATCCATCCATGTCCTGTTTCCGTCAATTACTATCATCCTGACTGTCTGTCCATTCTGCTAAACTATCCATGTCCTGTTACAGTCAATTACTATCATCCTGGCTCTCTGTCCATTCTGCTAAACTATCCATGTCCTGTTTCAGTCAATTACTATCATCCTGACTGTCTATCCATTCTTCTAAACTATCCATGTCCTGTCTCATTCAATTACTATCATCCTGACTGTCTGTCCATTCTGCTAAACTATCCATGTTCTGTTTCAGTCAATTACTATCATCCTGACTCTCTGTCCATTCTGCTAAACTATCCATGTCCTGTTTCAGTCAATTACTCTCATCCTGACTGTCTATCCATTCTGCTAAACTATCCATGTCCTGTTTCAGTCAATTACTATCATCCTGACTGTCTATCCATTCTGCTAAACTATCCATGTCCTGTTTCAGTCAATTACTATCATCCTGACTGTCTGTCCATTCTGCTAAACTATCCATGTCCTGTTTCAGTCAATTCCTACCATCCTGACTGTCTATCCATTCTGCTAAACTATCCATGTCCTGTTTCAGTCAATTACTATCATCCTGACTCTCTGTCCATTCTGCTAAATTATCAATGTCCTGTTTCAGTCAATTACTATCATCCTGACTGTCTATCCATTCTGCTAAACTATCCATGTCCTGTATCAGTCAATTACTATCATCCTGACTCTCTGTCCATTCTGCTAAACTATCCATGCCCTGTTTCAATCAATTACTAACATCCTGACTCTCTGTCCATGCTGCTAAACTATCAATGTCCTGTTTCAGTCAATTACTATCATCCTGACTCTCTGTCCATTCTGCTAAACTATCCATGCCCTGTTTCAATCAATTACTGTCATCCTGACTCTCTTTCCATGCTGCTAAACTATCCATGTCCTGTTTCAGTCAATTACTATCATCCTGACAGTCTATCAATTCTGCTAAACTATCCATGTCCTGTTTCAGTCAATTACTACCATCCTGACTGTCTGTCCATTCTGCTAAATTATCAATGTCCTGTTTCAGTCAATTACTATCATCCTGACTGCCTGTCCATTCTGCTAAACTATCCATGTCCTGTTTCAGTCAATTACTATCATCCTGACAGTCTATCCATTCTGCTAAACTCTCCATGTCCTGTTTCAGTCAATTACTACCATCCTGACTGTCTGTCCATTCTGCTGAATTATCAATGTCCTGTTTCAGTCAATTACTATCATCCTGACTGTCTGTCCATTCTGCTAAACTATCCATGTCCTGTTTCAGTCAATTACTATCATCCTGACTGTCTATCCATTCTGCAAAACTATCCATGTCCTGTATCAGTCAATTACTATCATCCTGATCCTCTGTCCATTCTGCTAAACTATTCATGCCCTGTTTCAATCAATTACTATCATCCTGACTCTCTATCCATTCTGCAAAACTATCCATGTCCTGTTTCAGTCAATTACTATCATCCTGAACCTCTGTCCATTCTGCTAAACTATCCATGTCCTGTTTCAGTCAATTACTACCATCCTGACTGTCTGTCCATTCTGCTAAATTATCAATGTCCTGTTTCAGTCAATTACTATCATCCTGACTGTCTATCCATTCCGCTAAACTATCCATGTCCTGCATCAGTCAATTACTATCATCCTGACTGCCGGTGCATTCTGCTAAATTATTCATGCCCTGTTTCAATCAATTACTATCATCCTGACTCTCTATACATTCTGCAAAACTATCCATGTCCTGTTTCAGTCAATTACTATTATCCTGAACCTCTGTCCATTCTGCTAAACTATCCATGTCCTGTTTCACTCAATTACTATCATCCTGACTGTCTATCCATTCTGCAAAACTATCCATGTCCTGTATCAGTCAATTACTATCATCCTGAACCTCTGTCCATTCTGCTAAACTATCCATGTCCTGTTTCACTCAATTACTATCATCCTGACTGTCTATCCATTCTGCAAAACTATCCATGTCCTGTATCAGTCAATTACTATCATCCTGATCCTCTGTCCATTCTGCTAAACTATCCATGTCCTGTTTCAGTCAATTACTATCATCCTGACTGTCTATCCATTCTGCAAAACTATCCATGTCCTGTATCATTCAATTACTATCATCCTGATCCTCTGTCCATTCTGCTAAACTATCCATGTCCTGTTTCACTCAATTACTATCATCCTGACTGTCTGTCCATTCTGCTAAATTATCAATGTCCTGTTTCAGTCAATTACTATCATCCTGACTGTCGGTCCATTCTGCTAACCTATCCATGCCCTGTTTCAATCAATTACTATCATCCTGACTCTCTATCCATTCTGCAAAACTATCCATGTCCTGTTTCAGTCAATTACTATCATCCTGACTGTCTATCCATTCTGCTAAACTATCCATGTCCTGTTTCATTCAATTACTATCATCCTGACTGTCTGTCCATTCTGCTAAACTATCCATGTCCTGTTTCAGTCAATTACTATCATCCTGACTGTCTATCCATTCTGCTAAACTATCCATGTCCTGTTTCAGTCAATTACTACCATCCTGACTGTCTGTCCATTCTGCTAAATTATCAATGTCCTGTATCAGTCAATTACTATCATCCTGACTGTCGGTCCATTCTGTTAACCTATCCATGCCCTGTTTCAATCAATTACTATCATCCTGACTCTCTATCCATTCTGCAAAACTATCCATGTCCTGTTCCAGTCAATTACTATCATCCTGATCCTCTGTCCATTCTGCTAAACTATCCATGTCCTGTTTCAGTCAATTACTACCATCCTGACTGTCTGTCCATTCTGCTAAATTATCAATGTCCTGTTTCAGTCAATTACTATCATCCTGACTGTCTATCCATTCTGCTAAACTATCCATGTCCTGCATCAGTCAATTACTATCATCCTGACTGCCGGTGCATTCTGCTAAATTATTCATGCCCTGTTTCAATCAATTACTATCATCCTGACTCTCTATACATTCTGCAAAACTATCGATGTCCTGTTTCAGTCAATTACTATCATCCTGAACCTCTGTCCATTCTGCTAAACTATCCATGTCCTGTTTCACTCAATTACTATCATCCTGACTGTCTATCCATTCTGCAAAACTATCCATGTCCTGTATCAGTCAATTACTATCATCCTGATCCTCTGTCCATTCTGCTAAACTATCCATGTCCTGTTTCAGTCAATTACTATCATCCTGACTGTCTATCCATTCTGCAAAACTATCCATGTCCTGTATCATTCAATTACTATCATCCTGATCCTCTGTCCATTCTGCTAAACTATCCATGTCCTGTTTCAGTCAATTACTATCATCCTGACTGTCTGTCCATTCTGTTAAATTATCAATGTCCTGTTTCAGTCAATTACTATCATCCTGACTGTCTGTCCATTCTGCTTACCTATCCATGCCCTGTTTCAATCAATTAGTATCATCCTGACTCTCTATCCATTCTGCAAAACTATCCATGTCCTGTTTCGGTCAATTACTATCATCCTGACTGTCTATCCATTCTGCTAAACTATTCATGTCCTGTTTCATTCAATTACTATCATCCTGACTGTCTGTCCATTCTGCGAAACTATCCATGTCCTGTTTCAGTCAATTACTATCATCCTGACACTCTGTCCATTCTGCTAAACTATCCATGTCCTGTTTCGTTCAATTACTATCATCCTGACTGTCTATCCATTCTGCTAAACTATCCATGTCCTGTTTCAGTCAATTCCTACATTCCTGACTGTCTGTCCATTCTGCTAAACTATCCATGTCCTGTTTCAGTCAATTACTATCATCCTGGCTCTCTGTCCATTCTGCTAAACTATCCAAGTCCTGTTTCAGTCAATTACTATCATCCTGACTGTCTATCCATTCTCCTAAACTATCCATGTCCTGTTTCATTCAATTACTATCATCCTGACTGTCTGTCCATTCTGCTAAACTATCCATGTCCTGTTTCAGTCAATTACTATCATCCTGACTCTCTGTCCATTCTGCTAAACTATGCATGTCCTGTTTCCGTCAATTACTATCATCCTGACTGTCTATCCATTCTGCTAAACTATCCATGTCCTGTTTCAGTCAATTACTATCATCCTGACTGTCTATCCATTCTGCTAAACTATCCATGTCCTGCATCAGTCAATTACTATCATCCTGACTGCCGGTGCATTCTGCTAAATTATTCATGCCCTGTTTCAATCAATTACTATCATCCTGACTCTCTATACATTCTGCAAAACTATCCATGTCCTGTTTCAGTCAATTACTATCATCCTGAACCTCTGTCCATTCTGCTAAATTATCCATGTCCTGTTTCACTCAATTACTATCATCCTGACTGTCTATCCATTCTGCAAAACTATCCATGTCCTGTATCAGTCAATTACTATCATCCTGATCCTCTGTCCATTCTGCTAAACTATCCATGTCCTGTTTCAGTCAATTACTATCATCCTGACTGTCTATCCATTCTGCAAAACTATCCATGTCCTGTATCATTCAATTACTATCATCCTGATCCTCTGTCCATTCTGCTAAACTATCCATGTCCTGTTTCAGTCAATTACTATCATCCTGACTGTCTGTCCATTCTGCTAAATTATCAATGTCCTGTTTCAGTCAATTACTATCATCCTGACTGTCTGTCCATTCTGCTAACCTATCCATGCCCTGTTTCAATCAATTAGTATCATCCTGACTGTGTGTCCATTCTGCTAAACTATCCATGTCCTGTTTCAGTCAATTACTATCATCCTGACTGTCTATCCATTCTGCTAAACCATTCATGTCCTGTTTCATTCAATTACTATCATCCTGACTGTCTGTCCATTCTGCGAAACTATCCATGTCCTGTTTCAGTCAATTACTATCATCCTGACACTCTGTCCATTCTGCTAAACTATCCATGTCCTGTTTCGTTCAATTACTATCATCCTGACTGTCTATCCATTCTGCTAAACTATCCATGTCCTGTTTCAGTCAATTCCTACATTCCTGACTGTCTGTCCATTCTGCTAAACTATCCATGTCCTGTTTCAGTCAATTACTATCATCCTGGCTCTCTGTCCATTCTGCTAAACTATCCAAGTCCTGTTTCAGTCAATTACTATCATCCTGACTGTCTATCCATTCTCCTAAACTATCCATGTCCTGTTTCATTCAATTACTATCATCCTGACTGTCTGTCCATTCTGCTAAACTATCCATGTCCTGTTTCAGTCAATTACTATCATCCTGACTGTCTGTCCATTCTGCTAAACTATGCATGTCCTGTTTCCGTCAATTACTATCATCCTGACTGTCTATCCATTCTGCTAAACTATCCATGTCCTGTTTCAGTCAATTACTATCATCCTGACTGTCTATCCATTCTGCTAAACTATCCATGTCCTGTTTCAGTCAATTACTATCATCCTGACTGTCTGTCCATTCTGCTAAACTATCCATGTCCTGTTTCAGTCAATTCCTATCATCCTGACTGTCTATCCATTCTGCTAAAATATCCATGACCTGTTTCAGTCAATTACTATCATCCTGACTGTCTATCCATTCTGCTAAACTATCCATGTCCTGTTTCAGTCAATTACTATCATCCTGACTGTCTATCCATTCTGTTAAACAATCCATGTCCTGTTTCAGTCAATTCCTATCATCCTGACTGTCGATCCATTCTGCTAAACTATCCATGTCCTGTTTCAGTCAATTCCTATCATCCTGACTGTCTATCCATTCTGCTAAACTATCCAAGTCCTGTTTCAGTCAATTACTATCATCCTGACTGTCTATCCATTCTTCTAAACTATCCATGTCCTGTTTCATTCAATTACTATCATCCTGACTGTCTGTCCATTCTGCTAAACTATCCATGTCCTGTTTCAGTCAATTACTATCATCCTGACTCTCTGTCCATTCTGCTAAACTATCCATGTCCTGTTTCAGTTAATTACTATCATCCTGACTGTCTATCCATTCTGCTAAACTATCCATGTCCTGTTTCAGTCAATTACTATCATCCTGACTGTCTGTCCATTCTGCTAAACTATCCATGTCCTGTTTCAGTCAATGACTATCATCCTGACGGTCTATCCATTCTGCTAAACTATCCATGTCCTGTTTCAGTCAATTACTATCATCCTGACTCTCTGTCCATTCTGCTAAACTATCCATGTCCTGTTTCAGTCAATTACTATCATCCTGACTGTCTATCCATTCTGCTAAACTATCCATGTCCTGTTTCAGTCAATTACTATCATCCTGACTGTCTGTCCATTCTGCAAAACTATCCATGTCCTGTTTCAGTCAATTACTATCATCCTGACTGTCTATCCATTCTGCTAAACTATCCATGTCCTGTTTCAGTCAATTACTATCATCCTGACCGTCTGTCCATTCTGCTAAACTATCCATGTCCTGTTTCAGTCAATTCCTATCATCCTGACTGTCTATCCATTCTGCTAAACTATCCGGACCTGTTTCAGTCAATTACTATCATCCTGACTGTCTATCCATTCTGCTAAACTATCCATGTCCTGTTTCAGTCAATTACTATCATCCTGACTGTCTATCCATTCTGCTAAACTATCCATGTCCTGTTTCAGTCAATTCCTATCATCCTGACTGTCTATCCATTCTGCTAAACTATCCATGTCCTGTTTCAGTCAATTCCTATCATCCTGACTGTCTGTCCATTCTGCTAAACTATCCATGTCCTGTTTCAGTCAATTCCTATCATCCTGACTGTCTATCCATTCTGCTAAACTATCCATGTCCTGTTTCAGTCAATTACTATCATCCTGACTGTCTGTCCATTCTGCTAAACTATCCATGTCCTGTTTCAGTCAATTACTATCATCCTGACTGTCTATCCATTCTGCTAAACTATCCATGTCCTGTTTCAGTCAATTCCTATCATCCTGACTGTCTATCCATTCTGCTAAACTATCCATGTCCTGTTTCAGTCAACTACTATCATCCTGACTGTCTATCCATTCTGCTAATCTATCCACGTCCTGTTTCAGTCAATTCCTATCATCCTGACTGTCTATCCATTCTGCTAAACTATCCATGTCCTGTTTCAGTCAATTACTATCATCCTGACTGTCTATCCATTCTGCTAAACTATCCATGTCCTGTTTCAGTCAATTCCTATCATCCTGACTGTCTATCCATTCTGCTAAACTATCCATGTCCTGTTTCAGTCAATTCCTATCATCCTGACTGTCTATCCATTCTGCTAAACTATCCATGTCCTGTTTCAGTCAATTCCTATCATCCTGACTGTCTATCCATTCTGCTAAACTATCCATGTCCTGTTTAAGTCAATTACTATCATCCTGACTGTCTGTCCATTCTGCTAAACTATCCATGTCCTGTTTCAGGCAATTACTATCATCCTGACTGTCTATCCATTCTGCTAAACTATCCATGTCCTGTTTCAGTCAATTCCTATCATCCTGACTGTCTATCCATTCTGCTAAACTATCCATGTCCTGTTTCAGTCAACTACTATCATCCTGACTGTCTATCCATTCTGCTAAACTATCCACGTCCTGTTTCAGTCAATTCCTATCATCCTGACTGTCTATCCATTCTGCTAAACTATCCATGTCCTGTTTCAGTCAATTACTATCATCCTGACTGTCTATCCATTCTGCTAAACTATCCATGTCCTTTTTCAGTCAATTACTATCATCCTGACTGTCTATCCATTCTGCTAAACTATCCATGTCCTGTTTCAGTCAATTCCTATCATCCTGACTGTCTATCCATTCTGCTAAACTATCCATGTCCTGTTTCAGTCAATTCCTATCATCCTGACTGTCTATCCATTCTGCTAAACTATCCATGTCCTGTTTCAGTCAATTCCTATCATCCTGACTGTCTATCCATTCTGCTAAACTATCCATGTCCTGTTTCAGTCAATTACTATCATCCTGACTGTCTGTCCATTCTGCTAAACTATCCATGTCCTGTTTCAGGCAATTACTATCATCCTGACTGTCTATCCATTCTGCTAAACTATCCATGTCTTGTTTCAGTCAATTCCTATCATCCTGACTGTCTATCCATTCTGATAAACTATCCATGTCCTGTTTCATTCAATTACTATCATCCTGACTGTCTGTCCATTCTGCTAAACTATCCATGTCCTGTTTCAGTCAATTACTATCATCCTGACTCTCTGTCTATTCTAATTATCTATGTCCTGTTTCAGTCAATTACTATCATCCTGATCCTCTGTCTATTCTAATTATCTATGCCTGTTTCAGTCAATTACTATCATCCTGATCCTCTGTCTATTCTAATTATCTATGTCCTGTTTCAGTCAATTACTATCATCCTGATTCTCTGTCCATTCTAATTATCTATGGCCTGTTTCAGTCAATTACTATCATCCTGATCCTCTGTCCATTCTAATTATCTATGTCCTGTTTCAGTCAATTACTATCATCATGATCCTCTGTCCATTCTAATTATCAATGTCCTGTTTCAGTCAATTACTATCATCCTGATCCTCTGTCCATTCTAATTATCTATGTCCTGTTTCAGTCATTTACTATCATCCTGATCCTCTGTCCATTCTAATTATCTATGTCCTGTTTCAGTCATTTACGATCATCCTGATCCTCTGTCCATTCTAATAATCTATGTCCTGTTTCAGTCAATTACTATCATCATGATCCTCTGTCGATTCTAATTATCAATGTCCTGTTTCAGCCATTTACTATCATCCTGATCCTCTGTCCATTCTAATTATCTATGTCCTGTTTCAGTCATTACGATCATCCTGATCCTCTGTCTATTCTAATAAGCTATGTCCTGTTTCAGTCATTTACTATCATCCTGATCCTCTGCCTATTCTAATTATCTAAGTCCTGTTTCAGTCAATTACTATCATCCTGACTGTCTATCCATTCTGCAAAACTATCCATGTCCTGTTTCAGTCAATTAGTATGATCCTGACTGTCTATCCATTCTGCTAAACTATCCATGTCCTGTTTCAGTCAATTCCTATCATCCTGACTGTCTATCCATTCTGCTAAACTATCCATGTCCTGTTTCAGTCAATTCCTATCATCCTGACTGTCTATCCATTCTGCTAAACTATCCATGTCCTGTTTCACTCAATTCCTATCATCCTGACTGTCTATCCATTCTGCTAAACTATCCATGTCCTGTTTCAGTCAATTACTATCATCCTGACTGTCTGTCCATTCTGCTAAACTATCCATGTCCTGTTTCAGGCAATTACTATCATCCTGACTGTCTATCCATTCTGCTAAACTATCCATGTCCTGTTTCAGTCAATTCCTATCATCCTGACTGTCTATCCATTCTGCTAAACTATCCATGTCCTGTTTCAGTCAACTACTATCATCCTGACTGTCTATCCATTCTGCTAAACTATCCACGTCCTGTTTCAGTCAATTCCTATCATCCTGACTGTCTATCCATTCTGCTAAACTATCCATGTCCTGTTTCAGTCAATTACTATCATCCTGACTGTCTATCCATTCTGCTAAACTATCCATGTCCTTTTTCAGTCAATTACTATCATCCTGACTGTCTATCCATTCTGCTAAACTATTCATGTCCTGTTTCAGTCAATTCCTATCATCCTGACTGTCTATCCATTCTGCTAAACTATCCATGTCCTGTTTCAGTCAATTCCTATCATCCTGACTGTCTATCCATTCTGCTAAACTATCCATGTCCTGTTTCAGTCAATTCCTATCATCCTGACTGTCTATCCATTCTGCTAAACTATCCATGTCCTGTTGCAGTCAATTACTATCATCCTGACTGTCTGTCCATTCTGCTAAACTATCCATGTCCTGTTTCAGGCAATTACTATCATCCTGACTGTCTATCCATTCTGCTAAACTATCCATGTCCTGTTTCAGTCAATTCCTATCATCCTGACTGTCTATCCATTCTGCTAATCTATCCATGTCCTGTTTCATTCAATTACTATCATCCTGACTGTCTGTCCATTCTGCTAAACTATCCATGTCCTGTTTCAGTCAATTACTATCATCCTGACTCTCTGTCTATTCTAATTATCTATGTCCTGTTTCAGTCAATTACTATCATCCTGATCCTCTGTCTATTCTAATTATCTATGCCTGTTTCAGTCAATTACTATCATCCTGATCCTCTGTCTATTCTAATTATCTATGTCCTGTTTCAGTCAATTACTATCATCCTGATTCTCTGTCCATTCTAATTATCTATGGCCTGTTTCAGTCAATTACTATCATCCTGATCCTCTGTCCATTCTAATTATCTATGTCCTGTTTCAGTCAATTACTATCATCATGATCCTCTGTCCATTCTAATTATCAATGTCCTGTTTCAGTCAATTACTATCATCCTGACTGTCTATCCATTCTGCTAAACTATCCATGTCCTGTTTCAGTCAATTACTATCATCCTGACTGTCTGTCCATTCTGCTAAACTATCCATGTCCTGTTTCAGGCAATTGCTATCATCCTGACTGTCTATCCATTCTGCTAAACTATCCATGTCCTGTTTCAGTCAATTCCTATCATCCTGACTGTCTATCCATTCTGCTAAACTATCCATGTCCTGTTTCATTCAATTACTATCATCCTGACTGTCTGTCCATTCTGCTAAACTATCCATGTTCTGTTTCAGTCAATTACTATCATCCTGACTCTCAGTCTATTCTAATTATCTATGCCTGTTTCAGTCAATTACTATCATCCTCATCCTCTGTCTATTCTAATTATCTATGTCCTGTTTCAGTCAATTACTATCATCCTGATTCTCTGTCCATTCTAATTATCTATGGCCTGTTTCAGTCAATTACTATCATCCTGATCCTCTGTCCATTCTAATTATCTATGTCCTGTTTCAGTCAATTACTATCATCATGATCCTCTGTCCATTCTAATTATCAATGTCCTGTTTCAGTCAATTACTATCATCCTGATCCTCTGTCCATTCTAATTATCTATGTCCTGTTTCAGTCATTTACTATCATCCTGATCCTCTGTCCATTCTAATTATCTATGTCCTGTTTCAGTCATTTACGATCATCCTGATCCTCTGTCCATTCTAATAATCTATGTCCTGTTTCAGTCAATTACTATCATCATGATCCTCTGTCGATTCTAATTATCAATGTCCTGTTTCAGTCATTTACTATCATCCTGATCCTCTGTCCATTCTAATTATCTATGTACTGTTTCAGTCATTTACGATCATCCTGATCCTCAGTCTATTCTAATAAGCTATGTCCTGTTTCAGTCATTTACTATCATCCTGATCGTCTGCCTATTCTAATTATCTAAGTCCTGTTTCAGTCAATTACTATCATCCTGACTGTCTATCCATTCTGCAAAACTATCCATGTCCTGTTTCAGTCAATTACTATCATCCTGACTGTCTGTCCATTCTGCTAAACTATCCATGTCCTGTGTCAGTCAATTACTATCATCCTGACTGTCTGTCCATTCTGCTAAACTATCCACGTCCTGTTTCAGTCAATTACTATCACCCTGACTGTCTGTCCATTCTGCTAAACTATCCATGTCCTGTTTCAGTCAATTACTATCATCCTGACTGTCTATCCATTCTGCTAAATTATCAATGTCCTGTTTCAGTCAATTACTATCATCCTGACTGTCTATCCATTCTGCTAAACTATCCATGTCCTGTTTCAGTCAATTACTATCATCCTGACTGTCTATCCATTCTGCTAAACTATCCACGTCCTGTTTCAGTCAATTACTATCACCCTGACTGTCTGTCCATTCTGCTAAAGTATCCATGTCCTGTTTCAGTCAATTACTATCATCCTGACTGTCTATCCATTCTGCTAAATTATCAATGTCCTGTTTCAGTCAATTACTATCATCCTGACTGTCTATCCATTCTGCAAAACTGCCCATGTCCTGTTTCAGTCAATTACTATCATCCTGACTGTCTATCCATTCTGCTAAACTATCAATGTCCTGTTTCAGTCAATTACTATCATCCTGACTGTCTGTCCATTCTGCTAAATTATCAATGTCCTGTTTCAGTCAATTACTATCATCCTGACTGTCTATCCATTCTGCTAAACTATCCATGTCCTGTATCAGTCAATTACTATCATCCTGACAGCCGGTCCATTCTGCTAAACTATCCATGTCCTGTTTCAATCAATTACTATCATCCTGACTGTCTATCCATTCTGCAAAACTATCCATGTCCTGTATCAGTCAATTACTATCATCCTGATCCTCTGTCCATTCTGCTAATCTATCCATGTCCTGTTTCACTCAATTACTATCATCCTGACTGTCTGTCCATTCTGCTAAACTATCCATGTCCTGTTTCATTCAATTACTATCATCCTGACTCTCTGTCCATTCTGCTTAACTATCCATGTCCAGTTTCAGTCACTTACTATCATCCAGACTCTCTGTCCATTCTGCTAAACTATCAATGTCCTGTTTCAGTCAATTACTATCATCCTGACTGTCTGTCCATTCTGCTAAACTATCCATGTCCTGTTTCAGTCAATTATTATCATCCTGACTGTCTATCCATTCTGCTAAACTATCCATGTCCTGCATCAGTCAATTACTATCATCCTGACAGCCGGTCCATTCTGCTAAAATATCCATGTCCTGTTTCAATCAATTACTATCATCCTGACTGTCTATCCATTCTGCAAAACTATCCATGTCCTGTATCAGTCAATTACTATCATCCTGATCCTCTGTCCATTCTGCTAATCTATCCATGTCCTGTTTCACTCAATTACTATCATCCTGACTGTCTGTCCATTCTGCTAAACTATCCATGTCCTGTGTCAGTCAATTACTATCATCCTGACTCTCTGTCCATTCTGCTAATCTATCCATTTCCTGTTTCAGTCAATTACTATCATCCTGACTCTCTGTCCATTCTGCTAAACTATCCATGTCCTGTTTCAGTCAATTACTATCATCCTGACTCTCTGTCCATTCTGCTAAACTATCAATGTCCTGTTTCAGTCAATTACTATCATCCTGACTGTCTGTCCATTCTGCTAAACTATCCATGTCCTGTTTCAGTCAATTATTATCATCCTGACTGTCTATCCATTCTGCTAAACTATCCATGTCCTGTTTCAGTAAATTACTGTCATCCTGACTGTCTGTCCATTCTGCTAAACTATCCATGTCCTGTTTCAGTCAATTACTATCATCCTGACTGTCTGTCAATTCTGCTAAACTATCCATGTCCTGTTTCAGTCAATTACTATCATCCTGACTCTTTGTCCGTTCTGCTAACCTATCAATGTCCTGTTTCAGTCAATTACTATCATCCTGACTCTCTGTCCATTCTGCTAAACTATCCATGTCCTGTTTCAGTCAATTACTATCATCCTGACTGTCTATCCATTCTGCTAAACTATCCATGTCCTGTTTCAGTCAATTACTATCATCCTGACTGTCTATCCATTCTGCTAAACTATCCATGTCCTGTTTCAGTCAATTACTATCATCCTGACTGTCTATCCGTTCTGCTAAACTATCCATGTCCTGTTTCAGTCAATTCCTATCATCCTGACTGTCTATCCATTCTGCTAAACTATCCATGTCCTGTTTCAGTCAATTCCTATCATCCTGACTGTCTATCCATTCTGCTAAACTATCCATGTCCTGTTTCAGTCAATTCCTATCATCCTGACTGTCTATCCATTCTGCGAAACTATCCATGTCCTGTTTACGTCAATTACTATCATCCTGACTGTCTGTCCATTCTGCTAAACTATCCATGTCCTGTTTCAGTCAATTCCTATCATCCTGACTGTCTATCCATTCTGCCTAGCTATCCATGTCCTGTTTCATTCAATTACTATCATCCTGACTGTCTGTCCATTCTGCTAAACTATCCATGTCCTGTTTCAGTCAATTACTATCATCCTGACTCTCTGTCTATTCTAATTATCTATGTCCTGTTTCAGTCAATTACTATCATCCTGATCCTTTGTCTATTCTAATTATCTATGCCTGTTTCAGTCAATTACTATCATCCTGATCGTCTGTCTATTCTAATTATCTATGTCCTGTTTCAGTCAATTACTATCATCCTGATTCTCTGTCCATTCTAATTATCTATGTCCTGTTTCAGTCATTTACTATCATCCTGATCCTCTGTCCATCCTAATTATCTATGTCCTGTTTCAGTCAATTACTATCATCATGATCCTCTGACCATTCTAATTATCAATGTCCTGTTTCAGTCAATTACTATCATCCTGACTGTCTATCCATTCTGCTAAACTATCCATGTCCTGTGTCAGTCAATTACTATCATCCTGACTGTCTGTCCATTCTGCTAAACTATCCATGTCCTGTTTCAGTCAATTACTATCATCCTGACTCTCTGTCCATTCTGCTAAACTATCCATGTCCTGTTTCAGTCAATTACTATCATCCTGACTCTCTGTCCATTCTGCTAAACTATCAATGTCCTGTTTCAGTCAATTACTATCATCCTGACTGTCTGTCCATTCTGCTAAACTATCCAGGTCCTGTTTCAGTCAATTATTATCATCCTGACTGTCTATCCATTCTGCTAAACTATCCATGTCCTGTTTCAGTAAATTACTGTCATCCTGACTGTCTGTCCATTCTGCTAAACTATCCATGTCCTGTTTCAGTCAATTACTATCATCCTGACTGTCTGTCCATTCTGCTAAACTATCCATGTCCTGTTTCAGTCAATTACTATCATCCTGACTCTCTGTCCATTCTGCTAAACTATCCATGTCCTGTTTCAGTCAATTACTATCATCCTGACTCTTTGTCCGTTCTGCTAACCTATCAATGTCCTGTTTCAGTCAATTACTATCATCCTGACTCTCTGTCCATTCTGCTAACCTGTCAATGTCCTGTTTCAGTCAATTACTATCATCCTGACTGTCAGTTCTTTCTGCGAAACTATCCATGTCCTGTTTCAGTCAATTACTATCATCCTGACTGTCTATCCATTCTGCTAAACTATCCATGTCCTGTTTCAGTCAATTACTATCATCCTGACTGTCTATCCATTCTGCTAAACTATCCATGTCCTGTTTCAGTCAATTACTATCATCCTGACTGTCTATCCATTCTGCTAAACTATCCATGTCCTGTTTCAGTCAATTACTATCATCCTGACTGTCTATCCATTCTGCTAAACTATCCATGTCCTGTTTCAGTCAATTACTATCATCCTGACTGTCTATCCGTTCTGCTAAACTATCCATGTCCTGTTTCAGTCAATTCCTATCATCCTGACTGTCTATCCATTCTGCTAAACTATCCATGTCCTGTTTCAGTCAATTCCTATCATCCTGACTGTCTATCCATTCTGCTAAACTATCCATGTCCTGTTTCAGTCAATTCCTATCATCCTGACTGTCTATCCATTCTGCGAAAATATCCATGTCCTGTTTACGTCAATTACTATCATCCTGACTGTCTGTCCATTCTGCTAAACTATCCATGTCCTGTTTCAGTCAATTCCTATCATCCTGACTGTCTATCCATTCTGCTAAACTATCCATGTCCTGTTTCATTCAATTACTATCATCCTGACTGTCTGTCCATTCTGCTAAACTATCCATGTCCTGTTTCAGTCAATTACTATCATCCTGACTCTCTGTCTATTCTAATTATTTATGTCCTGTTTCAGTCAATTACTATCATCCTGATCCTCTGTCTATTCTAATTATCTATGCCTGTTTCAGTCAATTACTATCATCCTGATCCTCTGTCTATTCTAATTATCTATGTCCTGTTTCAGTCAATTACTATCATCCTGATTCTCTGTCCATTCTAATTATCTATGTCCTGTTTCAGTCAATTACTATCATCCTGATCCTCTGTCCATCCTAATTATCGATGTCCTGTTTCAGTCAATTACTATCATCATGATCCTCTGTCCATTCTAATTATCAATGTCCTGTTTCAGTCAATTACTATCATCCTGATCCTCTGTCCATTCTAATTATCTATGTCCTGTTTCAGTCATTTACGATCATCCTGATCCTCTGGCTATTCTAATAAGCTGTGCCCTGTTTCCGTCATTTACTATCATCCTGATCCTCTGTCCATTCTAATTATCTATGTCCTGTTTCAGTCATTTAACATCATCCTGATCCTCTGGCTATTCTAATAAGCTATGTCCTGTTTCAGTCATTTACTATCATCCTGATCCTCTGCCTATTCTAATTATCTAAGTCCTGTTTCAGTCAATTACTATCATCCTGACTGTCTATCCATTCTGCAAAACTATCCATGTCCTGTTTCAGTCAATTACTATCGTCCTGACTGTCTGTCCATTCTGCTATACTATCCATGTCCTGTTTCAGTCAATTACTATCATCCTGACTGTCTGTCCATTCTGCTAAACTATCCACGTCCTGTTTCAGTCAATTACTATCACCCTGACTGTCTGTCCATTCTGCTAAACTATCCATGTGCTGTTTCAGTCAATTACTATCATCCTGACTGTCGATCCATTCTGCTAAATTATCAATGTCCTGTTTCAGTCAATTACTATCATCCTGACTGTCTATCCATTCTGCAAAACTATCCATGTCCTGTTTCAGTCAATTAATATCATCCTGACTGTCTATCCATTCTGCTAAACTATCCACGTCCTGTTTCAGTCAATTACTATCACCCTGACTGTCTGTCCATTCTGCTAAACTATCCATGTCCTGTTTCAGTCAATTACTATCATCCTGACTCTCTGTCCAATCTGCTAAACTATCCATGTCCTGTTTCAGTCAATTACTATCATCCTGACTCTTTGTCCGTTCTGCTAACCTATCAATGTCCTGTTTCAGTCAATTACTATCATCCTGACTCTCTGTCCATTCTGCTAACCTGTCAATGTCCTGTTTCAGTCAATTACTATCATCCTAACTGTCTGTTCTTTCTGCGAAACTATCCATGTCCTGTTTCAGTCAATTACTATCATCCTGACTGTCTATCCATTCTGCTAAACTATCCATGTCCTGTTTCAGTCAATTACTATCATCCTGACTGTCTATCCATTCTGCTAAACTATCCATGTCCTGTTTCAGTCAATTACTATCATCCTGACTGTCTATCCATTCTGCTAAACTATCCATGTCCTGTTTCAGTCAATTACTATCATCCTGACTGTCTATCCATTCTGCTAAACTATCCATGTCCTGTTTCAGTCAATTACTATCATCCTGACTGTCTAACCGTTCTGCTAAACTATCCATGTCCTGTTTCAGTCAATTCCTATCATCCTGACTGTCTATCCATTCTGCTAAACTATCCATGTCCTGTTTCAGTCAATTCCTATCATCCTGACTGTCTATCCATTCTGCTAAACTATCCATGTCCTGTTTCAGTCAATTCCTATCATCCTGACTGTCTATCCATTCTGCGAAACTATCCATGTCCTGTTTACGTCAATTACTATCATCCTGACTGTCTGTCCATTCTGCTAAACTATCCATGTCCTGTTTCAGTCAATTACTATGATCCTGACTGTCTATCCATTCTGCTAAACTATCCATGTCCTGTTTCAGTCAATTACTATCATCCTGACTGTCTGTCCATTCTGCTATACTATCCATGTCCTGTTTTAGTCAATTACTATCATCCTGACTGTCTGTCCATTCTGCTAAACTATCCACGTCCTGTTTCAGTCAATTACTATCACCCTGACTGTCTGTCCATTCTGCTAATCTATCCATGTCCTGTTTCAGTCAATTACTATCATCCTGACTGTCTATCCATTCTGCTAAATTATCAATTTCCTGTTTCAGTCAATTACTATCATCCTGACTGTCTATCCATTCTGCAAAACTATCCATGTCCTGTTTCAGTCAATTACTATCATCCTGACTGTCTATCCATTCTCCTAAACTATCCACGTCCTGTTTCAGTCAATTACTATCACCCTGACTGTCTGTCCATTCTGCTAAAGTATCCATGTCCTGTTTCAGTCAATTACTATCATCCTGACTGTCTATCCATTCTGCTAAATTATCAATGTCCTGTTTCAGTCAATTACTATCATCCTGACTGTCTATCCATTCTGCAAAACTGTCCATGTCCTGTTTCAGTCAATTACTATCAACCTGACTGTCTATCCATTCTGCTAAACTATCAATGTCCTGTTTCAGTCAATTACTATCATCCTGACTGTCTATCCATTCTGCTAAACTATCCATGTCCTGTATCAGTCAATTACTATCATCCTGCAGCCGGTCCATTCTGCTAAACTATCCATGTCCTGTTTCAATCAATTACTATCATCCTGACTGTCTATCCATTCTGCAAATCTATCCATGTCCTGTATCAGTCAATTACTATCATCCTGACTGTCTGTCCATTCTGCTAAATTATCAATGTCCTGTTTCAGTCAATTACTATCATCCTGACTGTCTATCCATTCTGCTAAACTATCCATGTCCTGTATCAGTCAATTACTATCATCCTGACAGCCGGTCCATTCTGCTAAACTATCCATGTCCTGTTTCAATCAATTACTATCATCCTGACTGTCTATCCATTCTGCAAAACTATCCATGTCCTGTATCAGTCAATTACTATCATCCTGATCCTCTGTCCATTCTGCTAATCTATCCATGTCCTGTTTCAATCAATTACTATCATCCTGACTGTCTGTCCTTTCTGCTAAACTATCCATGTCCTGTATCATTCAATTACTATCATCCTGACTCTCTGTCCATTCTGCTTAACTATCCATGTCCTGTTTCAGTCACTTACTATCATCCTGACTCTCTGTCCATTCTGCTAAACTATCCATGTCCTGTTTCAGTCAATTACTATCATCCTGACTCTTTGTCCGTTCTGCTAACCTATCAATGTCCTGTTTCAGTCAATTACTATCATCCTGACTCTCTGTCCATTCTGCTAACCTGTCAATGTCCTGTTTCAGTCAATTACTATCATCCTGACTGTCAGTTCTTTCTGCGAAACTATCCATGTCCTGTTTCAGTCAATTACTATCATCCTGACTGTCTATCCATTCTGCTAAACTATCCATGTCCTGTTTCAGTCAATTACTATCATCCTGACTGTCTATCCATTCTGCTAAACTATCCATGTCCTGTTTCAGTCAATTACTATCATCCTGACTGTCTATCCATTCTGCTAAACTATCCATGTCCTGTTTCAGTCAATTACTATCATCCTGACTGTCTATCCATTCTGCTAAACTATCCATGTCCTGTTTCAGTCAATTACTATCATCCTGACTGTCTATCCGTTCTGCTAAACTATCCATGTCCTGTTTCAGTCAATTCCTATCATCCTGACTGTCTATCCATTCTGCTAAACTATCCATGTCCTGTTTCAGTCAAGTCCTATCATCCTGACTGTCTATCCATTCTGCTAAACTATCCATGTCCTGTTTCAGTCAATTCCTATCATCCTGACTGTCTATCCATTCTGCGAAAATATCCATGTCCTGTTTACGTCAATTACTATCATCCTGACTGTCTGTCCATTCTGCTAAACTATCCATGTCCTGTTTCAGTCAATTCCTATCATCCTGACTGTCTATCCATTCTGCTAAACTATCCATGTCCTGTTTCATTCAATTACTATCATCCTGACTGTCTGTCCATTCTGCTAAACTATCCATGTCCTGTTTCAGTCAATTACTATCATCCTGACTCTCTGTCTATTCTAATTATTTATGTCCTGTTTCAGTCAATTACTATCATCCTGATCCTCTGTCTATTCTAATTATCTATGCCTGTTTCAGTCAATTACTATCATCCTGATCCTCTGTCTATTCTAATTATCTATGTCCTGTTTCAGTCAATTACTATCATCCTGATTCTCTGTCCATTCTAATTATCTATGTCCTGTTTCAGTCAATTACTATCATCCTGATCCTCTGTCCATCCTAATTATCGATGTCCTGTTTCAGTCAATTACTATCATCATGATCCTCTGTCCATTCTAATTATCAATGTCCTGTTTCAGTCAATTACTATCATCCTGATCCTCTGTCCATTCTAATTATCTATGTCCTGTTTCAGTCATTTACGATCATCCTGATCCTCTGGCTATTCTAATAAGCTGTGCCCTGTTTCCGTCATTTACTATCATCCTGATCCTCTGTCCATTCTAATTATCTATGTCCTGTTTCAGTCATTTAACATCATCCTGATCCTCTGGCTATTCTAATAAGCTATGTCCTGTTTCAGTCATTTACTATCATCCTGATCCTCTGCCTATTCTAATTATCTAAGTCCTGTTTCAGTCAATTACTATCATCCTGACTGTCTATCCATTCTGCAAAACTATCCATGTCCTGTTTCAGTCAATTACTATCGTCCTGACTGTCTGTCCATTCTGCTATACTATCCATGTCCTGTTTCAGTCAATTACTATCATCCTGACTGTCTGTCCATTCTGCTAAACTATCCACGTCCTGTTTCAGTCAATTACTATCACCCTGACTGTCTGTCCATTCTGCTAAACTATCCATGTGCTGTTTCAGTCAATTACTATCATCCTGACTGTCGATCCATTCTGCTAAATTATCAATGTCCTGTTTCAGTCAATTACTATCATCCTGACTGTCTATCCATTCTGCAAAACTATCCATGTCCTGTTTCAGTCAATTAATATCATCCTGACTGTCTATCCATTCTGCTAAACTATCCACGTCCTGTTTCAGTCAATTACTATCACCCTGACTGTCTGTCCATTCTGCTAAACTATCCATGTCCTGTTTCAGTCAATTACTATCATCCTGACTCTCTGTCCAATCTGCTAAACTATCCATGTCCTGTTTCAGTCAATTACTATCATCCTGACTCTTTGTCCGTTCTGCTAACCTATCAATGTCCTGTTTCAGTCAATTACTATCATCCTGACTCTCTGTCCATTCTGCTAACCTGTCAATGTCCTGTTTCAGTCAATTACTATCATCCTAACTGTCTGTTCTTTCTGCGAAACTATCCATGTCCTGTTTCAGTCAATTACTATCATCCTGACTGTCTATCCATTCTGCTAAACTATCCATGTCCTGTTTCAGTCAATTACTATCATCCTGACTGTCTATCCATTCTGCTAAACTATCCATGTCCTGTTTCAGTCAATTACTATCATCCTGACTGTCTATCCATTCTGCTAAACTATCCATGTCCTGTTTCAGTCAATTACTATCATCCTGACTCTCTATCCATTCTGCTAAACTATCCATGTCCTGTTTCAGTCAATTACTATCATCCTGACTGTCTAACCGTTCTGCTAAACTATCCATGTCCTGTTTCAGTCAATTCCTATCATCCTGACTGTCTATCCATTCTGCTAAACTATCCATGTCCTGTTTCAGTCAATTCCTATCATCCTGACTGTCTATCCATTCTGCTAAACTATCCATGTCCTGTTTCAGTCAATTCCTATCATCCTGACTGTCTATCCATTCTGCGAAACTATCCATGTCCTGTTTACGTCAATTACTATCATCCTGACTGTCTGTCCATTCTGCTAAACTATCCATGTCCTGTTTCAGTCAATTACTATGATCCTGACTGTCTATCCATTCTGCTAAACTATCCATGTCCTGTTTCAGTCAATTACTATCATCCTGACTGTCTGTCCATTCTGCTATACTATCCATGTCCTGTTTCAGTCAATTACTATCATCCTGACTGTCTGTCCATTCTGCTAAACTATCCACGTCCTGTTTCAGTCAATTACTATCACCCTGACTGTCTGTCCATTCTGCTAATCTATCCATGTCCTGTTTCAGTCAATTACTATCATCCTGACTGTCTATCCATTCTGCTAAATTATCAATTTCCTGTTTCAGTCAATTACTATCATCCTGACTGTCTATCCATTCTGCAAAACTATCCATGTCCTGTTTCAGTCAATTACTATCATCCTGACTGTCTATCCATTCTCCTAAACTATCCACGTCCTGTTTCAGTCAATTACTATCACCCTGACTGTCTGTCCATTCTGCTAAAGTATCCATGTCCTGTTTCAGTCAATTACTATCATCCTGACTGTCTATCCATTCTGCTAAATTATCAATGTCCTGTTTCAGTCAATTACTATCATCCTGACTGTCTATCCATTCTGCAAAACTGTCCATGTCCTGTTTCAGTCAATTACTATCAACCTGACTGTCTATCCATTCTGCTAAACTATCAATGTCCTGTTTCAGTCAATTACTATCATCCTGACTGTCTATCCATTCTGCTAAACTATCCATGTCCTGTATCAGTCAATTACTATCATCCTGCAGCCGGTCCATTCTGCTAAACTATCCATGTCCTGTTTCAATCAATTACTATCATCCTGACTGTCTATCCATTCTGCAAATCTATCCATGTCCTGTATCAGTCAATTACTATCATCCTGACTGTCTGTCCATTCTGCTAAATTATCAATGTCCTGTTTCAGTCAATTACTATCATCCTGACTGTCTATCCATTCTGCTAAACTATCCATGTCCTGTATCAGTCAATTACTATCATCCTGACAGCCGGTCCATTCTGCTAAACTATCCATGTCCTGTTTCAATCAATTACTATCATCCTGACTGTCTATCCATTCTGCAAAACTATCCATGTCCTGTATCAGTCAATTACTATCATCCTGATCCTCTGTCCATTCTGCTAATCTATCCATGTCCTGTTTCACTCAATTACTATCATCCTGACTGTCTGTCCATTCTGCTAAACTATCCATGTCCTGTATCATTCAATTACTATCATCCTGACTCTCTGTCCATTCTGCTTAACTATCCATGTCCTGTTTCAGTCACTTACTATCATCCTGACTCTCTGTCCATTCTGCTAAACTATCAATGTCCTGTTTCAGTCAATTACTATCATCCTGACTGTCTATCCATTCTGCTAAACTATCCATGTCCTGTATCAGTCAATTACTATCATCCTGACAGCCGGTCCATTCTGCTAAAATATCCATGTCCTGTTTCAATCAATTACTATCATCCTGACTGTCTATCCATTCTGCAAAACTATCCATGTCCTGTGTCAGTCAATTACTATCATCCTGACTCTCTGTCCATTCTGCTAAACTATCCATGTCCTGTTTCATTCAATTACTATCATCCTGACTGTCTGTCCATTCTGCTAAACTATCCATTTCCTGTGTCAGTCAATTACTATCATCCTGACTCTCTGTCCATTCTGCTAAACTATCCATGTCCTGTTTCATTCAATTACTATCATCCTGACTCTCTGTCCATTCTGCTAAACTATCCATGTCCTGTTTCAGTCAATTACTATCATCCTGACTCTCTGTCCATTCTGCTAAACTATCAATGTCCTGTTTCAGTCAATTACTATCATCCTGACTGTCTGTCCATTCTGCTAAACTATCCATGTCCTGTTTCAGTCAATTATTATCATCCTGACTGTCTATCCATTCTGCTAAACTATCCATGTCCTGTTTCAGTAAATTACTGTCATCCTGACTGTCTGTCCATTCTGCTAAACTATCCATGTCCTGTTTCAGTCAATTACTATCATCCTGACTGTCTGTCCATTCTGCTAAACTATCCATGTCCTGTTTCAGTCAATTACTATCATCCTGACTCTCTGTCCATTCTGCTGAACTATCCATGTCCTGTTTCAGTCAATTACTATCATCCTGACTCTTTGTCCGTTCTGCTAACCTATCAATGTCCTGTTTCAGTCAATTACTATCATCCTGACTCTCTGTCCATTCTGCTAACCTGTCAATGTCCTGTTTCAGTCAATTACTATCATCCTGACTGTCTGTTCTTTCTGCGAAACTATCCATGTCCTGTTTCAGTCAATTACTATCATCCTGACTGTCTATCCATTCTGCTAAACTATCCATGTCCTGTTTCAGTCAATTACTATCATCCTGACTGTCTATCCATTCTGCTAAACTATCCATGTCCTGTTTCAGTCAATTACTATCATCCTGACTGTCTATCCATTCTGCTAAACTATCCATGTCCTGTTTCAGTCAATTACTATCATCCTGACTGTCTATCCATTCTGCTAAACTATCCATGTCCTGTTTCAGTCAATTACTATCATCCTGACTGTCTATCCGTTCTGCTAAACTATCCATGTCCTGTTTCAGTCAATTCCTATCATCCTGACTGTCTATCCATTCTGCTAAACTATCCATGTCCTGTTTCAGTCAATTCCTATCATCCTGACTGTCTATCCATTCTGCTAAACTATCCATGTCCTGTTTCAGTCAGTTCCTATCATCCTGTCTGTCTATCCATTCTGCGAAACTATCCATGTCCTGTTTACGTCAATTACTATCATCCTGACTGTCTGTCCATTCTACTAAACTATCCATGTCCTGTTTCAGTCAATTACTATGATCCTGACTGTCTATCCATTCTGCTAAACTATCCATGTCCTGTTTCAGTCAATTCCTATCATCCTGACTGTCTATCCATTCTGCTAAACTATCCATGTCCTGTTTCATTCAATTACTATCATCCTGACTGTCTGTCCATTCTGCTAAACTATCCATGTCCTGTTTCAGTCAATTACTATCATCCTGACTCTCTGTCTATTCTAATTATCTATGTCCTGTTTCAGTCAATTACTATCATCCTGATCCTCTGTCTATTCTAATTATCTATTTCCTGTTTCAGTCAATTACTATCATCCTGATCCTCTGTCTATTCTAATTATCTATGTCCTGTTTCAGTCAATTACTATCATCCTGATTCTCTGTCCATTCTAATTATCTATGTCCTGTTTCAGTCAATTACTATCATCCTGATCCTCTGTCCATCCTAATTATCTATGTCCTGTTTCAGTCAATTACTATCATCATGATCCTCTGTCCATTCTAATTATCAATGTCCTGTTTCAGTCAATTACTATCATCCTGATCCTCTGTCCATTCTAATTATCTATGTCCTGTTTCAGTCATTTACTATCATCCTGATCCTCTGTCCATTCTAATAAGCTATGCCCTGTTTCGGTCATTTACTATCATCCTGATCCTCCGTCCATTCTAATTATCTATGTCCTGTTTCAGTCATTTACGATCATCCTGATCCTCTGGCTATTCTAATAAGCTATGTCCTGTTTCAGTCATTTACTATCATCCTGATCCTCTGCCTATTCTAATTATCTAAGTCCTGTTTCAGTCAATTACTATCATCCTGACTGTCTATCCATTCTGCAAAACTATCCATGTCCTGTTTCAGTCAATTACTATCATCCTGACTGTCTGTCCATTCTGCTATACTATCCATGTCCTGTTTCAGTCAATTACTATCATCCTGACTGTCTGTCCATTCTGCTAAACTATCAACGTCCTGTTTCAGTCAATTACTATCAGCCTGACTGTCTGTCCATTCTGCTAAACTATCCATGTGCTGTTTCAGTCAATTACTATCATCCTGACTGTCGATCCATTCTGCTAAATTATCAATGTCCTGTTTCAGTCAATTACTATCATCCTGACTGTCTATCCATTCTGCAAAACTATCCATGTCCTGTTTCAGTCAATTACTATCACCCTGACTGTCTGTCCATTCTGCTAAACTATCCATGTCCTGTTTCAGTCAATTACTATCATCCTGACTGTCTATCCATTCTGCTAAACTATCCACGTCCTGTTTCAGTCAATTACTATCACCCTGACTGTCTGTCCATTCTGCTAAACTATCCATGTCCTGTTTCAGTCAATTACTATCATCCTGACTCTCTGTCCATTCTGCTAAACTATCCATGTCCTGTTTCAGTCAATTACTATCATCCTGACTCTTTGTCCGTTCTGCTAACCTATCAATGTCCTGTTTCAGTCAATTACTATCATCCTGACTCTCTGTCCATTCTGCTAACATGTCAATGTCCTGTTTCAGTCAATTACTATCATCCTGACTGTCTGTTCTTTCTGCGAAACTATCCATGTCCTGTTTCAGTCAATTACTATCATCCTGACTGTCTATCCATTCTGCTAAACTATCCATGTCCTGTTTCAGTCAATTACTATCATCCTGACTGTCTATCCATTCTGCTAAACTATCCATGTCCTGTTTCAGTCAATTACTATCATCCTGACTGTCTATCCGTTCTGCTAAACTATCCATGTCCTGTTTCAGTCAATTCCTATCATCCTGACTGTCTATCCGTTCTGCGAAACTATCCATGTCCTGTTTACGTCAATTACTATCATCCTGACTGTCTGTCCATTCTGCTAAACTATCCATGTCCTGTTTCAGTCAATTAGTATGATCCTGACTGTCTATCCATTCTGCTAAACTATCCATGTCCTGTTTCAGTCAATTCCTATCATCCTGACTGTCTATCCATTCTGCTAAACTATCCATGTCCTGTTTCATTCAATTACTATCATCCTGACTGTCTGTCCATTCTGCTAAACTATCCATGTCCTGTTTCAGTCAATTACTATCATCCTGACTCTCTGTCTATTCTAATTATCTATGTCCTGTTTCAGTCAATTACTATCATCCTGATCCTCTGTCTATTCTAATTATCTATGCCTGTTTCAGTCAATTACTATCATCCTGACCCTCTGTCTATTCTAATTATCTATGTCCTGTTTCAGTCAATTACTATCATCCTGATTCTCTGTCCATTCTAATTATCTATGTCCTGTTTCAGTCAATTACTATCATCCTGATCCTCTGTCCATCCTAATTATCTATGTCCTGTTTCAGTCAATTACTATCATCATGATCCTCTGTCCATTCTAATTATCAATGTCCTGTTTCAGTCAATTACTATCATCCTGATCCTCTGTCCATTCTAATTATCTATGTCCTGTTTCAGTCATTTACTATCATCCTGATCCTCTGTCCATTCTAATTATCTATGTCCTGTTTCAGTCATTTATGATCATCCTGATCCTCTGTCTATTCTAATAAGCTATGCCCTGTTTCCGTCATTTACTATCATCCTGATCCTCTGTCCATTCTAATTATCTATGTCCTGTTTCAGTCATTTACGATCATCCTGATCCTCTGGCTATTCTAAGAAGCTATGTCCTGTTTCAGTCATTTACTATCATCCTGATCCTCTGCCTATTCTAATTATCTAAATCCTGTTTCAGTCAATTACTATCATCCTGACTGTCTATCCATTCTGCAAAACTATCCATGTCCTGTTTCAGTCAATTACTATCATCCTGACTGTCTGTCCATTCTGCTATACTATCCATGTCCTGTTTCAGTCAATTACTATCATCCTGACTGTCTGTCCATTCTGCTAAACTATCCACGTCCTGTTTCAGTCAATTACTATCACCCTGACTGTCTGTCCATTCTGCTAAACTATCCATGTGCTGTTTCAGTCAATTACTATCATCCTGACTGTCTATCCATTCTGCTAAATTATCAATGTCCTGTTTCAGTCAATTACTATCATCCTGACTGTCTATCCATTCTGCTAAATTATCAATGTCCTGTTTCAGTCAATTACTATCATCCTGACAGTCTATCCATTCTGCAAAACTATCCATGTCCTGTTTCTGTCAATTACTATCATCCTGACTGTCTATCCATTCTGCTAAACTATCCACGTCCTGTTTCAGTCAATTACTATCACCCTGACTGTCTGTCCATTCTGCTAAACTATCCATGTCCTGTTTCAGTCAATTACTATCATCCTGACTGTCTATCCATTCTGCTAAATTATCAATGTCCTGTTTCAGTCAATTACTATCATCCTGACTGTCTATCCATTCTGCAAAACTCTCCATGTCCTGTTTCAGTCAATTACTATCATCCTGACTGTCTATCCATTCTGCTAAACTATCAATGTCCTGTTTCAGTCAATTACTATCATCCTGACTGTCAGTCCATTCTGCTAAATTATCAATGTCCTGTTTCAGTCAATTAATGTCATCCTGAATGTCTATCCATTCTGCTAATCTATCCATGTCCTGTTTCAGTCAATTACTATCATCCTGACTGTCGGTCCATTCTGCTAAACTATCCATGTCCTGTTTCAGTCAATTACTATCATCCTGACTCTCTGTCCATTCTGCTAAATTATCAATGTCCAGTTTAAGTCAATTACTATCATCCTGACTGTCTGTCCATTCTGCTAAATAATCAATGTCCTGTTTCAGTCAATTACTATCATCCTGACTGTCTATCCATTCTGCTAAACTATCCATGTCCTGTATCAGTCAATTACTATCATCCTGACAGCCGGTCCATTCTGCTAAACTATCCATGTCCTGTTTCAATCAATTACTATCATCCTGACTGTCTATCCATTCTGCAAAACTATCCATGTCCTGTATCAGTCAATTACTATCATCCTGATGCTCTGTCCATTCTGCTAATCTATCCATGTCCTGTTTCACTCAATTACTATCATCCTGACTGTCTGTCCATTCTGCTAAACTATCCATGTCCTGTATCATTCAATTACTATCATCCTGACTCTCTGTCCATTCTGCTAAACTATCCATGTCCTGTTTCAGTCACTTACTATCATCCTGACTCTCTGTCCATTCTGCTAAACTATCAATGTCCTGTTTCAGTCAATTACTATCATCCTGACTGTCTATCCATTCTGCTAAACTATCCATGTCCTGTTTCAGTCAATTATTATCATCCTGACTGTCTATCCATTCTGCTAAACTATCCATGTCCTGTTTCAGTCAATTACTATCATCCTGACAGCTGGTCCATTCTGCTAAACTGTCCATGTCCTGTTTCAGTCAATTATTATCATCCTGACTGTCTGTCCATTCTGCTAAACTATCCATGTCCTGTTTCAGTCAATTATTATCATCCTGACTGTCTATCCATTCTGCTAAACTATCAATGTCCTGTTTCAGTCAATTACTATCATCCTGACTGTCTGTCCATTCTGCTAAACTATCCATGTCCTGTTTCAGTCAATTATTATCATCCTGACTGTCTATCCATTCTGCTAAACTATCAATGTCCTGTTTCAGTCAATTACTATCATCCTGACTTTCTATCCATTCTGCAAAACTATCCATGTCCTGTATCAGTCAATTACTATCATCCTGATCCTCTTTCCATTCTGCTAATCTATCCATGTCCTGTTTCACTCAATTACTATCATCCTGACTGTCTGTCCATTCTGCTAAACTATCCATGTCCTGTGTCAGTCAATTACTATCATCCTGACTCTCTGTCCATTCTGCTAAACTATCCATGTCCTGTTTCAGTCAATTACTATCATTCTGACTCTCTGTCCATTCTGCTAAACTATCAATGTCCTGTTTCAGTCAATTACCATCATCCTGACTGTCTGTCCATTCTGCTAAACTATCCATGTCCTGTTTCAGTCAATTATTATCATCCTGACTGTCCATCCATTCTGCTAAACTATCCATGTCCTGTTTCAGTAAATTACTGTCATCCTGACTGTCTGTCCATTCTGCTAAACTATCCATGTCCTGTTTCAGTCAATTACTATCATCCTGACTGTCTGTCCATTCTGCTAAACTATCCATGTCCTGTTTCAGTCAATTACTATCATCCTGACTCTCTGTCCATTCTGCTAAACTATCCATGTCCTGTTCCAGTCAATTACTATCATCCTGACTCTTTGTCCATTCTGCTAACCTATCAATGTCCTGTTTCAGTCAATTACTATCATCCTGACTCTCTGTCCATTCTGCTAACCTGTCAATGTCCTGTTTCAGTCAATTACTATCATCCTGACTGTCTGTTCTTTCTGCGAAACTATCCATGTCCTGTTTCAGTCAATTACTATCATCCTGACTCTTGTCCATTCTGCTAAACTCTCCATGTCCTGTTTCAGTCAATTACGATCATCCTGAATCTCTGTCCATTCTGCTAAACTATCCATGTCCTGTTTCAGTCAATTACTATCATCCTGATCCGCTGTCCATTCGAATTATCAATGTCCTGTTTCAGTCAATTACTATCGTCCTGATCCTCTGTCCATTCTAATTATCTATGTCCTGTTTCAGTCATTTACTATCATCCTGATCCTCTGCCTATTCTAATTATCTAAGTCCTGTTTCAGTCAATTATTATCATCCTGTTCCTCTGTCCATTCTAATTATCTATGTCCTGTTTCAGTCATTTACTATCACCCTGATCCTCTGCCTATTCTATTTATCTATGTCCTGTTTCAGTCAATTACTATCATCCTGACTCTCGGTCCATTCTGCTAAATTATCAATGTCCTGTTTCAGTCAATTACTATCATCCTGACTGTCTGTCCATTCTGCTAAACTATCCATGTCCTGTTTCAGTAAATTACTGTCATCCTGACTGTCTGTCCATTCTGCTAAACTATCCATGTCCTGTTTCAGTCAATTACTATCATCCTGACTGTCTGTCCATTCTGCTAAACTATCCATGTCCTGTTTCAGTCAATTACTATCATCCTGACTCTCTGTCCATTCTGCTAAACTATCCATGTCCTGTTCCAGTCAATTACTATCATCCTGACTCTTTGTCCATTCTGCTAACCTATCAATGTCCTGTTTCAGTCAATTACTATCATCCTGACTCTCTGTCCATTCTGCTAACCTGTCAATGTCCTGTTTCAGTCAATTACTATCATCCTGACTGTCTGTTCTTTCTGCGAAACTATCCATGTCCTGTTTCAGTCAATTACTATCATCCTGACTCTTGTCCATTCTGCTAAACTCTCCATGTCCTGTTTCAGTCAATTACGATCATCCTGAATCTCTGTCCATTCTGTAAAACTATCCATGTCCTGTTTCAGTCAATTACTATCATCCTGATCCGCTGTCCATTCGAATTATCAATGTCCTGTTTCAGTCAATTACTATCATCCTGATCCTCTGTCCATTCTAATTATCTATGTCCTGTTTCAGTCATTTACTATCATCCTGATCCTCTGCCTATTCTAATTATCTAAGTCCTGTTTCAGTCAATTATTATCATCCTGTTCCTCTGTCCATTCTAATTATCTATGTCCTGTTTCAGTCATTTACTATCATCCTGATCCTCTGCCTATTCTATTTATCTATGTCCTGTTTCAGTCAATTACTATCATCCTGACTCTCTGTCCATTCTGCTAAATTATCAATGTCCTGTTTCAGTCAATTACTATCATCCTGACTGTCTGTCCAATCTGCTAAATTATCAATGTCCTATTTCAGTCAATTACTATCATCCTGATCCTCTGCCTATTCTAATTATCTATGTCCTGTTTCAGTCAATTACTATCATCCTGACTCTCTGTCCATTCTGCTAAATTATCAATGTCCTGTTTCAGTCAATTACTATCATCCTGACTGTCTGTCCATTCTGCTAAACTATCCATGTCCTGTTTCAGTCAATTACTATCATCCTGACAGTCTGTCCATTCTGCTAAATTATCAATGTCCTGTTTCGGTCATTTACTATCATCCTGACTGTCGGTCCATTCTGCTAAATTATCAATGTCCTGTTTCAGTCAATTACTCTCATCCTGACTGTCGGTCCATTCTGCTAAACTATCCATGTCATGTTTCAGTCAATTACTATCATCCTGACAGTCTGTCCATTCTGCTAAATTATCAATGTCCTGTTTCAGTCAATTACTGTCATCCTGACTTTCGGTCCATTCTGCTAAACTATCCATGTCCTGTTTCAGTCCATTACTATCATCCTGACTGTCTGTCCATTCTGCTAAATTATCAATGTCCTGTTTCATTCATTTACTATCATCCTGACTGTGTGTCCATTCTGCTAAACTATCCATGTCCTGTTTCAGTCAATTACTATCATCCTGACTCTCTGTCCATTCTGCTAAACTATCCATGTCCTGTTTCAGTCAATTACTATCATCCTGACACTCTGTCCATTCTGCTAAACTATCCATGTCCTGTTTCAGTCAATTACTATCATCCTGATCCTCTGTCCATTCTAATTATCAATGTCCTGTTTCAGTCAATTACTATCATCCTGATCCTCTGTCCATTCTAATTATCTAAGTCCTGTTTCAGTCAATTATTATCATCCTGATCCTCTGTCCATTCTAATTATCTATGTCCTGTTTCAGTCATTTACTATCACCCTGATCCTCTGCCTATTCTATTTATCTATGTCCTGTTTCAGTCAATTACTATCATCCTGACTCTCGGTCCATTCTGCTAAATTATCAATGTCCTGTTTCAGTCAATTACAATCATCCTGACTGTCTGTCCATTCTGCTAAATTATCAATGTTCTGTTTCAGTCAATTACTATCATCCTGATCCTCTGCCTATTATAATTATCTATGTCCTGTTTCAGTCAATTACTATCATCCTGACTCTCTGTCCATTCTGCTAAATTATCAATGTCCTGTTTCAGTCAATTACTATCATCCTGATCCTCTGTCCATTCTAATTATCTATGTCCTGTTTCAGTCATTTACTATCATCCTGATCCTCTGCCTATTCTAATTATCTAAGTCCTGTTTCAGTCAATTATTATCATCCTGTTCCTCTGTCCATTCTAATTATCTATGTCCTGTTTCAGTCATTTACTATCATCCTGATCCTCTGCCTATTCTATTTATCTATGTCCTGTTTCAGTCAATTACTATCATCCTGACTCTCTGTCCATTCTGCTAAATTATCAATGTCCTGTTTCAGTCAATTACTATCATCCTGACTGTCTGTCCAATCTGCTAAATTATCAATGTCCTATTTCAGTCAATTACTATCATCCTGATCCTCTGCCTATTCTAATTATCTATGTCCTGTTTCAGTCAATTACTATCATCCTGACTCTCTGTCCATTCTGCTAAATTATCAATGTCCTGTTTCAGTCAATTACTATCATCCTGACTGTCTGTCCATTCTGCTAAACTATCCATGTCCTGTTTCAGCCAATTACTATCATCCTGACAGTCTGTCCATTCTGCTAAATTATCAATGTCCTGTTTCGGTCATTTACTATCATCCTGACTGTCGGTCCATTCTGCTAAATTATCAATGTCCTGTTTCAGTCAATTACTCTCATCCTGACTGTCGGTCCATTCTGCTAAACTATCCATGTCATGTTTCAGTCAATTACTATCATCCTGACAGTCTGTCCATTCTGCTAAATTATCAATGTCCTGTTTCATTCATTTACTATCATCCTGACTGTGTGTCCATTCTGCTAAACTATCCATGTCCTGTTTCAGTCAATTACTATCATCCTGACTCTTGTCCATTCTGCTAAACTCTCCATGTCCTGTTTCAGTCAATTACGATCATCCTGAATCTCTGTCCATTCTGCTAAACTATCCATGTCCTGTTTCAGTCAATTACTATCATCCTGATCCGCTGTCCATTCGAATTATCAATGTCCTGTTTCAGTCAATTACTATCATCCTGATCCTCTGTCCATTCTAATTATCTATGTCCTGTTTCAGTCATTTACTATCATCCTGATCCTCTGCCTATTCTAATTATCTAAGTCCTGTTTCAGTCAATTATTATCATCCTGTTCCTCTGTCCATTCTAATTATCTATGTCCTGTTTCAGTCATTTACTATCATCCTGATCCTCTGCCTATTCTATTTATCTATGTCCTGTTTCAGTCAATTACTATCATCCTGACTCTCTGTCCATTCTGCTAAATTATCAATGTCCTGTTTCAGTCAATTACTATCATCCTGACTGTCTGTCCAATCTGCTAAATTATCAATGTCCTATTTCAGTCAATTACTATCATCCTGATCCTCTGCCTATTCTAATTATCTATGTCCTGTTTCAGTCAATTACTATCATCCTGACTCTCTGTCCATTCTGCTAAATTATCAATGTCCTGTTTCAGTCAATTACTATCATCCTGACTGTCTGTCCATTCTGCTAAACTATCCATGTCCTGTTTCAGTCAATTACTATCATCCTGACAGTCTGTCCATTCTGCTAAATTATCAATGTCCTGTTTCGGTCAATTACTCTCATCCTGACTGTCGGTCCATTCTGCTAAACTATCCATGTCATGTTTCAGTCAATTACTATCATCCTGACAGTCTGTCCATTCTGCTAAATTATCAATGTCCTGTTTCAGTCAATTACTGTCATCCTGACTTTCGGTCCATTCTGCTAAACTATCCATGTCCTGTTTCAGTCCATTACTATTATCCTGACTGTCTGTCCATTCTGCTAAATTATCAATGTCCTGTTTCATTCATTTACTATCATCCTGACTGTGTGTCCATTCTGCTAAACTATCCATGTCCTGTTTCAGTCAATTACTATCATCCTGACTCTCTGTCCATTCTGCTAAACTATCCATGTCCTGTTTCAGTCAATTACTATCATCCTGACACTCTGTCCATTCTGCTAAACTATCCATGTCCTGTTTCAGTCAATTACTATCATCCTGATCCTCTGTCCATTCTAATTATCAATGTCCTGTTTCAGTCAATTACTATCATCCTGGTCCTCTGTCCATTCTAATTATCTAAGTCCTGTTTCAGTCAATTATTATCATCCTGATCCTCTGTCCATTCTAATTATCTCTGTCCTGTTTCAGTCATTTACTATCACCCTGATCCTCTGCCTATTCTATTTATCTATGTCCTGTTTCAGTCAATTACTATCATCCTGACTCTCGGTCCATTCTGCTAAATTATCAATGTCCTGTTTCAGTCAATTACAATCATCCTGACTGTCTGTCCATTCTGCTAAATTATCAATGTCCTGTTTCAGTCAATTACTATCATCCTGATCCTCTGCCTATTATAATTATCTATGTCCTGTTTCAGTCAATTACTATCATCCTGACTCTCTGTCCATTCTGCTAAATTATCAATGTCCTGTTTCAGTCAATTACTATCATCCTGATCCTCTGTCCATTCTAATTATCTATGTCCTGTTTCAGTCATTTACTATCATCCTGATCCTCTGCCTATTCTAATTATCTAAGTCCTGTTTCAGTCAATTATTATCATCCTGTTCCTCTGTCCATTCTAATTATCTATGTCCTGTTTCAGTCATTTACTATCATCCTGATCCTCTGCCTATTCTATTTATCTATGTCCTGTTTCAGTCAATTACTATCATCCTGACTCTCTGTCCATTCTTCTAAATTATCAATGTCCTGTTTCAGTCAATTACTATCATCCTGACTGTCTGTCCAATCTGCTAAATTATCAATGTCCTATTTCAGTCAATTACTATCATCCTGATCCTCTGCCTATTCTAATTATCTATGTCCTGTTTCAGTCAATTACTATCATCCTGACTCTCTGTCCATTCTGCTAAATTATCAATGTCCTGTTTCAGTCAATTACTATCATCCTGACTGTCTGTCCATTCTGCTAAACTATCCATGTCCTGTTTCAGTCAATTACTATCATCCTGACAGTCTGTCCATTCTGCTAAATTATCAATGTCCTGTTTCGGTCATTTACTATCATCCTGACTGTCGGTCCATTCTGCTAAATTATCAATGTCCTGTTTCAGTCAATTACTCTCATCCTGACTGTCGGTCCATTCTGCTAAACTATCCATGTCATGTTTCAGTCAATTACTATCATCCTGACAGTCTGTCCATTCTGCTAAATTATCAATGTCCTGTTTCATTCATTTACTATCATCCTGACTGTGTGTCCATTCTGCTAAACTATCCATGTCCTGTTTCAGTCCATTACTATCATCCTGACTGTCTGTCCATTCTGCTAAATTATCAATGCCCTGTTTCATTCATTTACTATCATCCTGACTGTGTGTCCATTCTGCTAAACTATCCATGTCCTGTTTCAGTCAATTACTATCATCCTGACTCTCTGTCCATTCTGCTAAACTATCCATGTCCTGTTTCAGTCAATTACTATCATCCTGACTCTCTGTCCATTCTGCTAAACTATCCATGTCCTGTTTCAGTCAATTACTATCATCCTGATCCTCTGTCCATTCTAATTATCAATGTCTTGTTTCAGTCAATTACTATCATCCTGATCCTCTGTCCATTCTAATTATCTAAGTCCTGTTTCAGTCAATTATTATCATCCTGATCCTCTGTCCATTCTAATTATCTATGTCCTGTTTCAGTCATTTACTATCATCCTGATCCTCTGCCTATTCTATTTATCTATGTCCTGTTTCAGTCAATTACTATCATCCTGACTCTCGGTCCATTCTGCTAAATTATCAATGTCCTGTTTCAGTCAATTACAATCATCCTGACTGTCTGTCCATTCTGCTAAATTATCAATGTACTGTTTCAGTCAATTACTATCATCCTGATCCTCTGCCTATTCTAATTATCTATGTCCTGTTTCAGTCAATTACTATCATCCTGACTCTCTGTCCATTCTGCTAAATTATCAATGTCCTGTTTCATTCAATTACTATCATCCTGACTGTCTGTCCATTCTGCTAAATTATCAATGTCCTGTTTCAGTCAATCACTATCCTCCTGACTGTACATTCTGCTAAACTATCAATGTCCTGTTTCAGTAATTTACTATCATCTTGATGCTCTGTCTATTCTAATTATCTATGTCCTGTTTCAGTCATTTACTATCATCCTGATCCTCCGCCCATTCTAATTATCTATGTCCTGTTTCAGTCATTTACTATCATCCTGATCCTCTGTCTATTCTAATTATCTATGTCCTGTTTCGGTCAATTACAATCATCCTGATCCTGTGCCAATTCTAATTATCTATGTCCTGTTTCAGTTATTTACTGTCATCCTGACCCTCTGCCTATTCTAATTATCTAAGTCCTGTTTCAGTCAATTACTATCATCCTGACTGTCTGTCCATTCTGCTAAATTATCAATGTCCTGTTTCGGTCATTTACTATCATCCCTACTGGGTGTCCATTCTGCTAAATTATCAATGTCCTGTTTCAGTCAATTAATATCATCCTGACTGTCTGTCCATTCTGCTAAATTATCAATGTCCTGTTTCGGTCATATACTATCATCCTGACTGTCTGTCCATTCTGCTAAATTATCAATGTCCTGTTTCAGACAATTACTGTCATCCTGACTGTCGGTCCATTCTGCTAAACTATCCATGTCCTGTTTCAGTCAATTACTATCATCCTGACAGTCTGTCCATTCTGCTGAATTATCAATGTCCTGTTTCAGTCAATTACTGTCATCCTGACTGTCGGTCCATTCTGCTAAACTATCCATGTCCTGTTTCAGTCAATTACTATCATCCTGACTGTCTGTCCATTCTGCTAAATTATCAATGTCCTGTTTCGTTCATTTACTATCATCCTGACTGTGTGTCCATTCTGCTAAACTATCCATGTCCTGTTTCAGTCAATTACTATCATCCTGACTGCCGGTCCATTCTGCTAAACTATCCATGTCCTGTTTCAGTCAATTACTATCATCCTGACTGTCTGTCCATTCTGCTAAACTATCCATGTCCTGTTTCAGTCAATTACTATCATCCTGACTGTCTGTCCATTCTGCTAAACTATCCATGTCCTGTTCCGTTCAATTACTATCATCCTGACTGTCTGTCCATTCTGCGAAACTATCAATGTCCTGTTTCATTCAATTACTATCATCCTGACTGTCTGTCCATTCTGCTAAACTATCCATGTCCTGTTTCATTCAATTAATATAATCCTGACTGTCTGTCCATTCTAATTATCTATGTCCTGTTTCAGTCAATTACTATCATCCAGATCCTCTGTCTATTCTAATTATCTGTGTCCTGTTTCAGTCAATTACTATCATCCTGATCCTCTGTCTATTCCAATTAGCTACGTCCTGTTTCAGTCAATTACTATCATCCTGATTCTCTGTCCATTCTAATTATCCAGGTCCTGTTTCAGTGAATTACTATCATCCTGATCCTCTGTCTATTCTAATTATCTATGTCCTGTTTCAGTCAATTATTATCATCCTGATCCTCTGTCTATTCTAATTATTATGTCCTGTTTCAGTCAATTACTATCATCCTGGTCCTCTGTCTATTCTAATTATCTATGTCCTGTTTCAGTCAATTACTATCATCCTGATTCTCTGTCCATTCTAATTATCAATCTCCTGCTTCAGTCAATTACTATCATCCAGATCCTCTGTCCATTTTAATTATCTATGTCCTGTTTCAGTCAATTGCTATCATCCTGATCCTCTGAACATTCTAATTATCTATGTCCTGTTTCAGTCAATTACTATCATCCTGATCCTCTGTCCATTCTACTTATCTATGTCCTGTTTCAGTCAATTACTATCATCCTGATCCTCTGAACATTCTAATTATCCATGTCCTGTATCAGTCAATTACTATCATCCTGATCCTCTGTCCATTCTAATTATCTATGTCCTGTTTCAGTCTTTTACGATCATCCTGATCCTCTGTCTATTCTAATTATCTATGTCCTGTTTCAGTCAATTACTATCATCATGATCCTCTGTCCATTCTATTTATCAATGTCCTGTTTCAGTCAATTACTATCATCCTGATCCTCTGTCCATTCTACCTATCTATGTCCTGTTTCAGTCAATTACTATCATCCTGATCCTCTGAACATTCTAATTATCCATGTCCTGTTTCAGTCAATTACTATCATCCTGATCCTCTGTCTATTCCAATTAGCTACGTCCTGTTTCAGTCAATTACTATCATCCTGATCCTCTGTCTATTCCAATTAGCTACGTCCTGTTTCAGTCAATTACTATCATCCTGATTCTCTGTCCATTCTAATTATCCATGTCCTGTTTCAGTCAATTACTATCATCCTGATCCTCTGTCTATTCTAATTATCTATGTCCTGTTTCAGTCAATTACTATCATCCTGATCCTCTGTCTATTCTAATTATTATGTCCTGTTTCAGTCAATTACTATCATCCTGGTCCTCTGTCTATTCTAATTATCTATGTCCTGTTTCAGTCAATTACTATCATCCTGATTCTCTGTCCATTCTAATTATCAATCTCCTGCTTCAGTCAATTACTATCATCCAGATCCTCTGTCCATTCTAATTATCTATGTCCTGTTTCAGTCAATTGCTATCATCCTGATCCTCTGAACATTCTAATTATCTATGTCCTGTTTCAGTCAATTACTATCATCCTGATCCTCTGTCCATTCTACTTATCTATGTCCTGTTTCAGTCAATTACTATCATCCTGATCCTCTGAACATTCTAATTATCCATGTCCTGTATCAGTCAATTACTATCATCCTGATCCTCTGTCCATTCTAATTATCTATGTCCTGTTTCAGTCTTTTACGATCATCCTGATCCTCTGTCTATTCTAATTATCTATGTCCTGTTTCAGTCAATTACTATCATCATGATCCTCTGTCCATTCTATTTATCAATGTCCTGTTTCAGTCAATCACAATCATCCTGATCCTCTGTCCATTCTAATTATCTATGTCCTGTTTCAGTCAATTACGATCATCCTGATCCTCTGTCCATTCTAATTATCTATGTCCTGATTCAGTCAATTACTATCATCATGATCCTCTGTCCATTCTAATTATCAATGTCCTGTTTCAGTCAATTACTATCATCCTGATCCTATGTCCATTCTAATTATCTAAGTCCTGTTTCAGTCAATTACTATCATCATGATCCTCTGTCCATTCTAATTATCAATGTCCTGTTTCAGTCAATTACTATCATCCTGATCCTATGTCCATTCTAATTATCTAAGTCCTGTTTCAGTCAATTACTATCATCCTGATCCTCTGTCCATTCTAATTATCTATGTCCTGTTTCAGTCAATCACGATCATCCTGATCCATTGTCCATTCTAATTATCTATGTCCTGTTTCAGTCAATTAATATCATCCTGATCCTCTGTCCATTCTAATTATCTATGTCCTGTTTCAGTCAATTAATTTCATCATGATCCTCTGTCCATTCTAATTATCAATGTCCTGTTTCCGTCATTTACTATCATCCTGATCCTCTGTCCATTCTAATTATCTATGTCCTGTTTCAGTCATTTACGATCATCCTGATCCTCTGTCCATTCTAATAAGCTATGCCCTGTTTCAGTCATTTACTACCATCCTGATCCTCTGTCTCTTCTGATTATCTATGTCCTGTTTCATTCATTTACTATCATCCTGATCCTCTGTCCATTCTAATTATCTATGTCCTGTTTCGGTCAATTACTATCATCCTGATCCTCTGTCCATTCTAATTATCTATGTCCTGTTTCAGTCATTTACTATCATCCTGATCCTCTGTCCATTTTAATTATCTATGTCCTGTTTCAGTTATTTACGATCATCCTGATCCTCTGTCTATTCTAATAAGCTATGTCCTGTTTCCGTCATTTACTATCATCCTGATCCTCTGTCCATTCTAATTATCTATGTCCTGTTTCAGTCATTTACGATCATCCTGATCCTCTGTCCATTCTAATAAGCTATGCCCTGTTTCAGTCATTTACTATAATCCTGATCCTCTGCCTATTCTAATTATCTAAGTCCTGTTTCAATCAATTACTATCATCCCGACTGCCTATCCATTCTGCTAAACTATCCATGTCCTGTTTCACTCAATTACTATCATCCTGACTGTCTGTCCATTCTGCTAAACTATCCATCTCCTGTTTTAGTCAATTACTATCATCCTGACTGTCTATCCATTCTGCTAAACTATCCATGTCCTGTTTCATTCAATTACTATCATCCTGACTGTCTGTCCATTCTGCTAAACTATCAATGTTCTGTTTCAGTCAATTACTATCATCCTGACTGTCGGTCCATTCTGCTGAACTATCCATGTCCTGTTTCAGTCAATTACTATCATCCTGACTGTCTATCCATTCTGCTAAACTATCAATGTCCTGTTTCAGTCAATTACTATCATCCTGACTGTCGGTCCATTCAGCTAAACTATCCATGTCCTGTTTCAGTCAATTACTATCATCCTGATCCTCTGTCCATTCTGCTAAACTATCCAAGTCCTGTTTCACTCAATTACTATCATCCTGACTCTCTGTCCATTCTGCTAAACTATCCATGTCCTGTTTCAGTCAATTACTATCATCCTGATCCTCTGAACATTCTAATTATCTATGTCCTGTTTCAGGCAATTACTATCATCCTGATCCTCTGTCTATTCTAATTATCTATGTCCTGTTTCAGTCAATTACTATCATCCTGATCCTCTGAACATTCTAATTATCTTTGTCCTGTTTCAGTCAATTACGATCATCCTGATCCTCTGTCTATTCTAATTATCTATGTCCTGTTTCAGTCAATTACTATCATCCTGATCCTCTGTCCATTGTAATTATCTATGTCCTGTTTCTGTCAATTACTATCATCCTGATCCTCTGTCTATTCTAATTATCTATGTCCTGTTTCAGTCAATTACTATCATCCTGATCCTCTGTCCATTCTAATTATCAATGTCCTGTTTCAGTCAATTACTATCATCCTGATCCTCTGTCTATTCTAATTATCTAAGTCCTGTTTCAGTCAATTACTATCATCCTCATCCTCTGTCCATTCTAATTATCTATGTCCTGTTTCAGTCAATTACTGTCATCCTGATCCTCTGTCCATTCTAATTATCTATGTCCTGTTTCAGTCAATTACTGTCATCCTGCTCCTCTGCCTATTCTAATTATCTAAGTCCTGTTTCAGTCAATTACTATCATCCTCATCCTCTGTCATTTCTAATTATCTATGTCCTGTTTCAGTCAATTACTGTCATCCTGCTCCTCTGCCTATTCTAATTATCTAAGTCCTGTTTCAGTCAATTACTATCATCCTGATCCTCTGTCTATTCTAATTATCTATGTCCTGTTTCAGTCAATTACTATCATCCTAATCCTCTGTCCATTCTAATTATCTATGTCCTGTTTCAGTCAATTACTATCGTCCTGATCCTCTGTCCTTTCTAATTATCAATGTCCTGTTTCAGTCAATTACTATCATCCTGATCCTCTGTCCTTTCTATTTAACTATGTCCTGTTTCAGTCAATTACTATCATCCTGATCCTCTGTCTATTCTAATTATCTATGTCCTGTTTCACTCAATTACTGTCATCCTCATCCTCTGTCTATTCTAATTATCTATGTCCTGTTTCAGTCAATTACTATCGTCCTGATCCTCTGTCCTTTCTAATTATCTATGTCCTGTTTCAGTCAATTACTATCATCCTGATCCTCTGTCTATTCTAATTATCTATGTCCTGTTTCAGTCAATTACTGTCATCCTCATCCTCTGTCTTCTCTAATTATCTATGCCCTGTTTCAGTCAATTACTATCATCCTGATCCTCTGTCCATTCTAATTATCTATGTCCTGTTTCAGTCAATTCCTTTCATCCTGACTGTCTGTCCATTCTGCTAAATTATCAATGTCCTGTTTCGGTCATTTACTATCATCCTGACTGTGTGTCCGTTCTGCTAAACTATCCATGTCCTGTTTCAGTCAATTACTATCATCCTGAATGTCGGTCCATTCTGCTAAATTATCAATGGCCTGTTTCAGTCAATTACTGTCATCCTTACTTTCGGTCCATTCTGCTAAACTATCCATGTCCTGTTTCAGTCAATTACTATCATCCTGACTGTCTGTCCATTCTGCTAAACAGTCCATGTCCTGTTTCAGTCAATTGCTATCATCTAGACTGTCGATCCATTCTGCTAAACTATCCATGTCCTGTTTCTGTCAATTACTATCATCCTGAATGTCTGTCCATTCTGCTAAACTATCCATGTCCTGTTTCAGTCAATTACTATCATCCTGACTGTCTGTCCATTCTGCAAAACTATCCATGTCCTGTTTCAGTCAATTACCATCATCCTGACTGTCTATGCATTCTGCTAAACTATCCATGTCCTGTTTCAGTCAATTACTATCATCCTGACTGTCTGTCCATTCTGCTAAACTATCCATGTCCTGTTTCATTCAATTACTATCATCCTGAATGTCTGTCCATTCTGCGAAACTATCCATGTCCTGTTTCATTCAATTACAATCATCCTGACTGTCTGTCCATTCTGCTAAACTATCCATGTCCAGTTTCAGTCAATTACTGTCATCCTTACTTTCGGTCCATTCTGCTAAACTATCCATGTCCTGTTTCAGTCAATTGCTATCATCCTGACTGTCTGTCCATTCTGCTAAACAGTCCATGTCCTGTTTCAGTCAATTACTATCATCCAGACTGTCGATCCATTCTGCTAAACTATCCATGTCCTGTTTCAGTCAATTACTATCATCCTGAATGTCTGTCCATTCTGCTAAACTATCCATGTCCTGTTTCAGTCAATTACTATCATCCTGACTGTCTGTCCATTCTGCTAAACTATCAATGTCCTGTTTCAGTCAATTACCATCATCCTGACTCTCTGTCCATTCTGCTAAACTACCCATGTCCTGTTTCAGTCAATTACTATCATCCTGACTGTCTATGCATTCTGCTGAACTATCCATGTCCTGTTTCAGTCAATTACTATCATCCTGACTGTCTGTCCATTCTGCTAAACTATCCATGTCCTGTTTCATTCAATTACTATCATCCTGACTGTCTGTCCATCCTGCGAAACTATCCATGTCCTGTTTCATTCAATTACAATCATCCTGACTGTCTGTCCATTCTGCTAAACTATCCATGTCCTGTTTCAGTCAATTACTATCATCCTGACTGTCTGTCCATTCTTATTATCTATGTCCAGTTTCAGTCAATTACTATCATCCTGATCTTCTGTCTATTCTAATTATCTATGTCCTCTTTCAGTCAATTACTATCATTCTGATTCTCTGTCCATTCTAATTATCCATGTCCTGTTTCAGTCAATTACTATCATCCTGATCCTCTGTCTATTCTAATTATCTATGTCCTGTTTCAGTCAATTACTATCATCCAGATCCTCTGTCCATTCTAATTATCTATGTCCTGTTTCGGTCATTTGCTATCATCCTGATCCTCTGTCCATTCTAATTATCTATCTCCTGTTTCAGTCAATTACTATCATCCTGATCCTCTGAACATTCTAATTATCTATGTCCTGTTTCAGTCAATTACTATCATCCTGACTGTCTGTCCATTCTACTTATCTATGTCCTGTTTCAGTCAATTACTATCATCCTGATCCTCTGAACATTCTAATTATCCATGTCCTGTTTTAGTCAATTACTATCATCCTGATCCTCTGTCCATTCTAATTATCTATGTCCTGTTTCAGTCAATTACGATCATCCTGATCCTCTGTCTATTCTAATTATCAATGTCCTGTTTCAGTCAATCACTATCATCCTGATCCTCTGTCCAATCTAATTATCTATGTCCCGTTTCAGTCAATTACGATCATCCTGATCCTCTGTCCATTCTAATTATCTATGTTGTGTTTCAGTCAATTAATATCATCATGATCCTCTGTCCATTCTAATTATCAATGTCCTGTTTCAGTCAATCACTATCATCCTGATCCTCTGTCCATTCTAATTATCTATGTCCTGTTTCAGTCAATTACGATCATCCTGATCCTCTGTCCATTCTAATTATCTATGTCCTGTTTCATTCAATTACTATCATCATGATCCTCTGTCCATTCTAATTATCAATGTCCTTTTTCAGTCAATCACTATCATCCTGATCCTCTGTCTATTCTAATTATCAATGTCCTGTTTCAGTCAATCAATATCATCCTGAACCTCTGTCCATTCAAATTATCTATGTCCTGTTTCAGTCAATTACTATCATCCTGATCCTCTGTCTATTCTGATTATCTATGTCCTGTTTCAGTCATTTACTATCATCCTGATCCTCTGTCCATTCTAATTATCTATGTCCTATTTCTGTCAATTACTATCATCCTGATCCTCTGTCCATTCTAATTATATCTGTCCTGTTTCAGTCAATCACAATCATCCTGATCCTCTGTCCATTCTAATTATCTATGTCCTGTTTCAGTCAATTACGATCATCCTGATCCTCTGTCCATTCTAATTATCTATGTCCTGATTCAGTCAATTACTATCATCATGATCCTCTGTCCATTCTAATTATCAATGTCCTGTTTCAGTCAATTACTATCATCCTGATCCTATGTCCATTCTAATTATCTAAGTCCTGTTTCAGTCAATTACTATCATCATGATCCTCTGTCCATTCTAATTATCAATGTCCTGTTTCAGTCAATTACTATCATCCTGATCCTATGTCCATTCTAATTATCTAAGTCCTGTTTCAGTCAATTACTATCATCCTGATCCTCTGTCCATTCTAATTATCTATGTCCTGTTTCAGTCAATCACGATCATCCTGATCCATTGTCCATTCTAATTATCTATGTCCTATTTCAGTCAATTAATATCATCCTGATCCTCTGTCTATTCTAATTATCTATGTCCTGTTTCAGTCAATTACTTTCATCATGATCCTCTGTCCATTCTAATTATCAATGTCCTGTTTCCGTCATTTACTATCATCCTGATCCTCTGTCCATTCTAATTATCTATGTCCTGTTTCAGTCATTTACGATCATCCTGATCCTCTGTCCATTCTAATAAGCTATGCCCTGTTTCAGTCATTTACTATCATCCTGATCCTCTGTCTCTTCTGATTATCTATGTCCTGTTTCATTCATTTACTATCATCCTGATCCTCTGTCCATTCTAATTATCTATGTCCTGTTTCGGTCAATTACTATCATCCTGATCCTCTGTCCATTCTAATTATCTATGTCCTGTTTCAGTCATTTACTATCATCCTGACCCTCTGTCCATTTTAATTATCTATGTCCTGTTTCAGTTATTTACGATCATCCTGATCCTCTGTCTATTCTAATAAGCTATGTCCTGTTTCCGTCATTTACTATCATCCTGATCCTCTGTCCATTCTAATTATCTATGTCCTGTTTCAGTCATTTACGATCATCCTGATCCTCTGTCCATTCTAATAAGCTATGCCCTGTTTCAGTCATTTACTATAATCCTGATCCTCTGCCTATTCTAATTATCTAAGTCCTGTTTCAATCAATTACTATCATCCCGACTGCCTATCCATTCTGCTAAACTATCCATGTCCTGTTTCACTCAATTACTATCATCCTGACTCTCTGTCCATTCTGCTAAACTATCCATCTCCTGTTTTAGTCAATTACTATCATCCTGACTGTCTATCCATTCTGCTAAACTATCCATGTCCTGTTTCATTCAATTACTATCATCCTGACTGTCTGTCCATTCTGCTAAACTATCAATGTTCTGTTTCAGTCAATTACTATCATCCTGACTGTCGGCCAATTCTGCTGAACTATCCATGTCCTGTTTCAGTCAATTACTATCATCCTGACTGTCTATCCATTCTGCTAAACTATCAATGTCCTGTTTCAGTCAATTACTATCATCCTGACTGTCGGTCCATTCAGCTAAACTATCCATGTCCTGTTTCAGTCAATTACTATCATCCTGATCCTCTGTCCATTCTGCTAAACTATCCAAGTCCTGTTTCAATCAATTACTATCATCCTGACTCTCTGTCCATTCTGCTAAACTATCCATGTCCTGTTTCAGTCAATTACTATCATCCTGATCCTCTGAACATTCTATCTATCTATGTCCTGTTTCAGGCAATTACTATCATCCTGATCCTCTGTCTATTCTAATTATCTATGTCCTGTTTCAGTCAATTACTATCATCCTGATCCTCTGAACATTCTAATTATCTTTGTCCTGTTTCAGTCAATTACGATCATCCTGATCCTCTGTCTATTCTAATTATCTATGTCCTGTTTCAGTCAATTACTATCATCCTGATCCTCTGTCCATTGTAATTATCTATGTCCTGTTTCTGTCAATTACTATCATCCTGATCCTCTGTCTATTCTAATTATCTATGTCCTGTTTCAGTCAATTACTATCATCCTGATCCTCTGTCCATTCTAATTATCTAAGTCCTGTTTCAGTCAATTACTATCATCCTGATCCTCTGTCTATTCTAATTATCTAAGTCCTGTTTCAGTCAATTGCTATCATCCTCATCCTCTGTCCATTCTAATTATCTATGTCCTGTTTCAGTCAATTACTGTCATCCTGATCCTCTGTCCATTCTAATTATCTATGTCCTGTTTCAGTCAATTACTGTCATCCTGCTCCTCTGCCTATTCTAATTATCTAAGTCCTGTTTCAGTCAATTACTATCATCCTGATCCTCTGTCTATTCTAATTATCTATGTCCTGTTTCAGTCAATTAATATCATCCTAATCCTCTGTCCATTCTAATTATCTATGTCCTGTTTCAGTCAATTACTATCGTCCTGATCCTCTGTCCTTTCTAATTATCAATGTCCTGTTTCAGTCAATTACTATCATCCTGATCCTCTGTCCTTTCTATTTAACTATGTCCTGTTTCAGTCAATTACTATCATCCTGATCCTCTGTCTATTCTAATTATCTATGTCCTGTTTCACTCAATTACTGTCATCCTCATCCTCTGTCTATTCTAATTATCTATGTCCTGTTTCAGTCAATTACTATCATCCTGATCCTCTGTCCTTTCTAATTATCTATGTCCTGTTTCAGTCAATTACTATCATCCTGATCCTCTGTCTATTCTAATTATCTATGTCCTGTTTCAGTCAATTACTGTCATCCTCATCCTCTGTCTTTTCTAATTATCTATGCCCTGTTTCAGTCAATTGCTATCATCCTGATCCTCTGTCCATTCTAATTATCTATGTCCTGTTTCAGTCAATTCCTTTCATCCTGACTGTCTGTCCATTCTGCTAAATTATCAATGTCCTGTTTCGGTCATTTACTATCATCCTGACTGTGTGTCCGTTCTGCAAAACTATCCATGTCCTGTTCCAGTCAATTACTATCATCCTGAATGTCGGTCCATTCTGCTAAATTATCAATGTCCTGTTTCAGTCAATTACTGTCATCCTTACTTTCGGTCCATTCTGCTAAACTATCCATGTCCTGTTTCAGTCAATTACTATCATCCTGACTGTCTGTCCATTCTGCTAAACAGTCCATGTCCTGTTTCAGTCAATTACTATCATCCAGACTGTCGATCCATTCTGCTAAACTATCCATGTCCTGTTTCTGTCAATTACTATCATCCTGAATGTCTGTCCATTCTGCTAAACTATCCATGTCCTGTTTCAGTCAATTACTATCATCCTGACTGTCTGTCCATTCTGCAAAACTATCCATGTCCTGTTTCAGTCAATTACCATCATCCTGACTGTCTGTGCATTCTGCTAAACTATCCATGTCCTGTTTCAGTCAATTACTATCATCCTGACTGTCTGTCCATTCTGCGAAACTATCCATGTCCTGTTTCATTCAATTACTATCATCCTGACTGTCTGTCCATTCTGCGAAACTATCCATGTCCTGTTTCATTCAATTACAATCATCCTGACTGTCTGTCCATTCTGCTAAACTATCCATGTCCAGTTTCAGTCAATTACTGTCATCCTTACTTTCGGTCCATTCTGCTAAACTATCCATGTCCTGTTTCAGTCAATTGCTATCATCCTGACTGTCTGTCCATTCTGCAAAACAGTCCATGTCCTGTTTCAGTCAATTACTATCATCCAGACCTTCGATCCATTCTGCTAAACTATCCATGTCCTGTTTCTGTCAATTACTATCATCCTGAATGTCTGTCCACTCTGCTAAACTATCCATGTCCTGTTTCAGTCAATTACTATCATCCTGACTCTCTGTCCATTCTGCTAAACTACCCATGTCCTGTTTCAGTCAATTACTATCATCCTGACTGTCTATGCATTCTGCTGAACTATCCATGTCCTGTTTCAGTCAATTACTATCATCCTGACTGTCTGTCCATTCTGCTAAACTATCCATGTCCTGTTTCATTCAATTACTATCATCCTGACTGTCTGTTCATCCTGCGAAACTATCCATGTCCTGTTTCAGTCAATTACAATCATCCTGACTGTCTGTCCATTCTGCTAAACTATCCATGTCCTGTTTCAGTCAATTACTATCATCCTGACTGTCTGTCCATTCTTATTATCTATGTCCAGTTTCAGTCAATTACTATCATCCTGATCTTCTGTCTATTCTAATTATCTATGTCCTGTTTCAGTCAATTACTATCATCCTGATCCTCTGTCCATTCTAATTATCCATGTCCTGTTTCAGTCAATTACTATCATCCTGATCCTCTGTCTATTCTAATTATCTATGTCCTGTTTCAGTCAATTACTATCATTCTGATTCTCTGTCCATTCTAATTATCCATGTCCTGTTTCAGTCAATTACTATCATCCTGATCCTCTGTCTATTCTAATTATCTATGTCCTGTTTCAGTCAATTACTATCATCCAGATCCTCTGTCCATTCTAATTATCTATGTCCTGTTTCGGACATTTGCTATCATCCTGATCCTCTGTCCATTCTAATTATCTATCTCCTGTTTCAGTCAATTACTATCATCCTGATCCTCTGAACATTCTAATTATCTATGTCCTGTTTCAGTCAATTACTATCATCCTGATCCTCTGTCCATTCTACTTATCTATGTCCTGTTTCAGTCAATTACTATCATCCTGATCCTCTGAACATTCTCATTATCCATGTCCTGTTTTAGTCAATTACTATCATCCTGATCCTCTGTCCATTCTAATTATCTATGTCCTGTTTCAGTCAATTACGATCATCCTGATCCTCTGTCTATTCTAATTTACTATGTCCTGTTTCAGTCAATTACTATCATCATGATCCTCTGTCCATTCTAATTATCAATGTCCTGTTTCCGTCATTTACTATCATCCTGATCCTCTGTCCATTCTAATTATCTATGTACTGTTTCAGTCATTTACGATCATCCTGATCCTCTGTCCATTCTAATAAGCTATGCCCTGTTTCAGTCATTTACTATCATCCTGATCCTCTGTCTCTTCTGATTATCTATGTCCTGTTTCATTCATTTACTATCATCCTGATCCTCTGTCCATTCTAATTATCTATGTCCTGTTTCGGTCAATTACTATCATCCTGATCCTCTGTCCATTCTAATTATCTATGTCCTGTTTCAGTCATTTACTATCATCCTGATCCTCTGTCCATTTTAATTATCTATGTCCTGTTTCAGTTATTTACGATCATCCTGATCCTCTGTCTATTCTAATAAGCTATGTCCTGTTTCAGTCATTTACTATCATCCTGATCCTCTGTCCATTCTAATTATCTATGTCCTGTTTCAGTCATTTACGATCATCCTGATCCTCTGTCCATTCTAATAAGCTATGCCCTGTTTCAGTCATTTACTATAATCCTGATCCTCTGCCTATTCTAATTATCAAAGTCCTGTTTCAATCAATTACTATCATCCCGACTGCCTATCCATTCTGCTAAACTATCCATGTCCTGTTTCACTCAATTACTATCATCCTGACTGTCTGTCCATTCTGCTAAACTATCCATCTCCTGTTTTAGTCAATTACTATCATCCTGACTGTCTATCCATTCTGCTAAACTATCCATGTCCTGTTTCATTCAATTACTATCATCCTGACTGTCTGTCCATTCTGCTAAACTATCAATGTTCTGTTTCAGTCAATTACTATCATCCTGACTGTCGGTCCATTCTGCTGAACTATCCATGTCCTGTTTCAGTCAATTACTATCATCCTGACTGTCTATCCATTCTGCTAAACTATCAATGTCCTGTTTCAGTCAATTACTATCATCCTGACTGTCGGTCCATTCAGCTAAACTATCCATGTCCTGTTTCAGTCAATTACTATCATCCTGATCCTCTGTCCATTCTGCTAAACTATCCATGTCCTGTTTCAGTCAATTACTATCATCCTGATCCTCTGAACATTCTAATTATCTATGTCCTGTTTCAGGCAATTACTATCATCCTGATCCTCTGTCTATTCTAATTATCTATGTCCTGTTTCAGTCAATTACTATCATCCTGATCCTCTGAACATTCTAATTATCTTTGTCCTGTTTCAGTCAATTACGATCATCCTGATCCTCTGTCTATTCTAATTATCTATGTCCTGTTTCAGTCAATTACTATCATCCTGATCCACTGTCCATTGTAATTATCTATGTCCTGTTTCTGTCAATTAATATCATCCTGATCCTCTGTCTATTCTAATTATCTATGTCCTGTTTCAGTCAATTACTATCATCCTGATCCTCTTTCCATTCTAATTATCTAAGTCCTGTTTCAGTCAATTACTATCATCCTGATCCTCTGTCTATTCTAATTATCTAAGTCCTGTTTCAGTCAATTACTATCATCCTCATCCTCTGTCCATTCTAATTATCTATGTCCTGTTTCAGTCAATTACTGTCATCCTGATCCTCTGTCCATTCTAATTATCTATGTCCTGTTTCAGTCAATTACTGTCATCCTGCTCCTCTGCCTATTCTAATTATCTAAGTCCTGTTTCAGTCAATTACTATCATCCTGATCCTCTGTCTATTCTAATTATCTATGTCCTGTTTCAGACAATTACTATCATCCTAATCCTCTGTCCATTCTAATTATCTATGTCCTGTTTCATTCAATAACTATCGTCCTGATCCTCTGTCCTTTCTAATTATCAATGTCCTGTTTCAGTCAATTACTATCATCCTGATCCTCTGTCCTTTCTATTTAACTATGTCCTGTTTCAGTCAATTACTATCATCCTGATCCTCTGTCTATTCTAATTATATATGTCCTGTTTCACTCAATTACTTTCATCCTCATCCTCTGTCTATTCTAATTATCTATGTCCTGTTTCAGTCAATTACTATCATCCTGATCCTCTGTCCTTTCTAATTATCTATGTCCTGTTTCAGTCAATTACTATCATCCTGATCCTCTGTCTATTCTAATTATCTATGTCCTGTTTCAGTCAATTACTGTCATCCTCATCCTCTGTCTTTTCTAATTATCTATGCCCTGTTTCAGTCAATTGCTATCATCCTGATCCTCTGTCCATTCTAATTATCTATGTCCTGTTTCAGTCAATTCCTTTCATCCTGACTGTCTGTCCATTCTGCTAAATTATCAATGTCCTGTTTCGGTCATTTACTATCATCCTGACTGTGTGTCCGTTCTGCTAAACTATCCATGTCCTGTTTCAGTCAATTACTATCATCCTGAATGTCGGTCCATTCTGCTAAATTATCAATGTCCTGTTTCAGTCAATTACTGTCATCCTTACTTTCGGTCCATTCTGCTAAACTATCCATGTCCTGTTTCAGTCAATTACTATCATCCTGACTGTCTGTCCATTCTGCTAAACAGTCCATGTCCTGTTTCAGTCAATTACTATCACCCAGACTGTCGATCCATTCTGCTAAACTATCCATGTCCTGTTTCTGTCAATTACTATCATCCTGAATGTCTGTCCATTCTGCTAAACTATCCATGTCCTGTTTCAGTCAATTACTATCATCCTGACTGTCTGTCCATTCTGCAAAACTATCCATGTCCTGTTTCAGTCAATTACCATCATCCTGAATGTCTATGCATTCTGCTAAACTATCCATGTCCTGTTTCAGTCAATTACTATCATCCTGACTGTCTGTCCATTCTGCTAAACTATCCATGTCCTGTTTCATTCAATTACTATCATCCTGACTGTCTGTCCATTCTGCGAAACTATCCATGTCCTGTTTCATTCAATTACAATCATCCTGACTGTCTGTCCATTCTGCTAAACTATCCATGTCCAGTTTCAGTCAATTACTGTCATCCTTACTTTCGGTCCATTCTGCTAAACTATCCATGTCCTGTTTCAGTCAATTGCTATCATCCTGACTGTCTGTCCATTCTGCTAAACAGTCCATGTCCTGTTTCAGTCAATTACTATCATCCAGACTGTCGATCCATTCTGCTAAACTATCCATGTCCTGTTTCTGTCAATTACTATCATCCTGAATGTCTGTCCATTCTGCTAAACTATCCATGTCCTGTTTCAGTCAATTACTATCATCCTGACTCTCTGTCCATTCTGCTAAACTACCCATGTCCTGTTTCAGTCAATTACTATCATCCTGACTGTCTATGCATTCTGCTGAACTATCCATGTCCTGTTTCAGTCAATTACTATCATCCTGACTGTCTGTCCATTCTGCTAAACTATCCATGTCCTGTTTCATTCAATTACTATCATCCTGACTGTCTGTCCATCCTGCGAAACTATCCATGTCCTGTTTCATTCAATTACAATCATCCTGACTGTCTGTCCATTCTGCTAAACTATCCATGTCCTGTTTCAGTCAATTACTATCATCCTGACTGTCTGTCCATTCTTATTATCTATGTCCAGTTTCAGTCAATTACTATCATCCGGATCTTCTGTCTATTCTAATTATCTATGTCCTGTTTCAGTCAATTACTATCATCCTGATCCTCTGTCCATTCTAATTATCCATGTCCTGTTTCAGTCAATTACTATCATCCTGATCCTCTGTCTATTCTAATTATCTATGTCCTGTTTCAGTCAATTACTATCATTCTGATTCTCTGTCCATTCTAATTATCCATGTCCTGTTTCAGTCAATTACTATCATCCTGATCCTCTGTCTATTCTAATTATCTATGTCCTGTTTCAGTCAATTACTATCATCCAGATCCTCTGTCCATTCTAATTATCTATGTCCTGTTTCGGTCATTTGCTATCATCCTGATCCTCTGTCCATTCTAATTATCTATCTCCTGTTTCAGTCAATTACTATCATCATGATCCTCTGAACATTCTAATTATCTATGTCCTGTTTCAGTCAATTACTATCATCCTGACTGTCTGTCCATTCTACTTATCTATGTCCTGTTTCAGTCAATTACTATCATCCTGATCCTCTGAACATTCTAATTATCCATGTCCTGTTTTAGTCAATTACTATCATCCTGATCCTCTGTCCATTCTAATTATCTATGTCCTGTTTCAGTCAATTACGATCATCCTGATCCTCTGTCTATTCTAATTTACTATGTCCTGTTTCAGTCAATTACTATCATCATGATCCTCTGTCCATTCTAATTATCAATGTCCTGTTTCAGTCAATCACTATCATCCTGATCCTCTGTCCATTCTAATTATCTATGTCCCGTTTCAGTCAATTACGATCATCCTGATCCTCTGTCCATTCTAATTATCTATGTTGTGTTTCAGTCAATTACTATCATCATGATCCTCTGTCCATTCTAATTATCAATGTCCTGTTTCAGTCAATCACTATCATCCTGATCCTCTGTCCATTCTAATTATCTATGTCCTGTTTCAGTCAATTACGATCATCCTGATCCTCTGTCCATTCTAATTATCTATGTCCTGTTTCAGTCATTTACTATCATCCTGATCCTCTGTCTATTCTGATTATCTATGTCCTGTTTCAGTCATTTACTATCATCCTGATCCTCTGTCCATTCTAATTATCTATGTCCTATTTCGGTCAATTACTATCATCCTGATCCTCTGTCCATTCTAATTATATCTGTCCTGTTTCAGTTATTTACGATCATCCTGATCCTCTGTCCATTCTAATTATCTATGTCCCGTTTCAGTCAATTACGATCATCCTGATCCTCTGTCCATTCTAATTATCTATGTTGTGTTTCAGTCAATTACTATCATCATGATCCTCTGTCCATTCTAATTATCAATGTCCTGTTTCAGTCAATCACTATCATCCTGATCCTCTGTCCATTCTAATTATCTATGTCCTGTTTCAGTCAATTACTATCATCATGATCCTCTGTCCATTCTAATTATCAATGTCCTGTTTCAGTCAATCACTATCATCCTGATCCTCTGTCCATTCTAATTATCTATGTTGTGTTTCAGTCAATTACTATCATCATGATCCTCTGTCCATTCTAATTATCAATGTCCTGTTTCAGTCAATCACTATCATCCTGATCCTCTGTCCATTCTAATTATCTATGTCCTGTTTCAGTCAATTACGATCATCCTGATCCTCTGTCCATTCTAATTATCTATGTCCTGTTTCAGTCATTTACTATCATCCTGATCCTCTGTCTATTCTGATTATCTATGTCCTGTTTCAGTCATTTACTATCATCCTGATCCTCTGTCCATTCTAATTATCTATGTCCTATTTCGGTCAATTACTATCATCATGATCCTCTGTCCATTCTAATTATCAATGTCCTTTTTCAGTCAATCACTATCATCCTGATCCTCTGTCTATTCTAATTATCAATGTCCTGTTTCAGTCAATCAATATCATCCTGAACCTCTGTCCATTCAAATTATCTATGTCCTGTTTCAGTCATTTACTATCATCCTGATCCTCTGTCTATTCTGATTATCTATGTCCTGTTTCAGTCATTTACTATCATCCTGATCCTCTGTCCATTCTAATTATCTATGTCCTATTTCGGTCAATTACTATCATCCTGATCCTCTGTCCATTCTAATTATATCTGTCCTGTTTCAGTTATTTACGATCATCCTGATCCTCTGTCTATTCTAATAAGCTATGTCCTGTTTCATTCATTTACGAGCATCCTGATCCTCTGTCCATTCTAATTATCCATGTCCTGTATCAGTCAATTACTATCATCCTGACTGTCTGTCCATTCTGCAAAACTATCCATGTCCTGTTTCACTCAATTACTATCATCCTGACTGCCTATCCATTCTGCTAAACTATCCATGTCCTGTTTCACTCAATTACTATCATCCTGACTGTCTATCCATTCTGCTAAACAGTCCATGTCCTGTTTCGTTCACTTACTATCATCCTGACTGTCTGTCCATTTTGCTAAACTATCCATGTCCTGTTTCAGTCAGTTACTATCATCCTGACTGTCGGTCCATACTGCTAAACTATCCATGTCCTATTTCAGTCAATTACTATCATCCTGATCCTCTGAACATTCTAATTATCTGTGTCCTGTTTCAGGCAATTACTATCATCCTGATCCTCTGTCTATTCTCATTATCTATGTCCTGTTTCAGTCAATAACTATCATCCTGATCCTCTGAACATTCTAATTATCTATGTCCTGTTTCAGTCAATTACTATCATCCTGATCCTCTGTTCATTGTAATTATCTATGTCCTGTTTCTGTCAATTACTATCATCCTGATCCTCTGTCTATTCTAATTATCTATGTCCTGTTTCAGTCAATTACGATCATCCTGATCCTCTGTCTATTCTAATTATCTATGTCCTGTTTCAGTCAATTACTATCATCCTGATCCTCTGTCCATTCTAATTATCTATGTCCTTTTTCTGTCAATTATTATCATCACTATCCTCTGTCTATTCTAATTATCTATGTCCTGTTTCAGTCAATTACTATAATCCTGATCCTCTGTCCATTCTAATAAATTATGTCCTGTTTCGTTCAATTATTATCATCCTGATCCTCTGTCTATTATAATTATCTATGTCCTGTTTCAGTCAATTACTGTCATCCAGATCATCTGTGCATTCTAATTATCTATGTCCTGTTTCAGTCAATTACTGTCATCCTGATCCTCTGCCTATTCTAATTATCTATGTCCTGTTTCAGTCAATTACTATCATCCTGATCCTCTGTCCATTCTAATTATCTATGTCCTGTTTCTGTCAATTATTATCATCACTATCCTCTGTCTATTCTAATTATCTATGTCCTGTTTCAGTCAATTACTATAATCCTGATCCTCTGTCCATTCTAATAAATTATGTCCTGTTTCGTTCAATTACTATCATCCTCATCCTCTGTCCATTCTAATTATCTATGTCCTGTTTCAGTCAATTACTGTCATCCAGATCATCTGTGCATTCTAATTATCTATGTCCTGTTTCAGTCAATTACTGTCATCCTGATCCTCTGCCTATTCTAATTATCTAAGTCCTGTTTCAGTCAATTACTATCATCCAGATCCTCTGTCCATTCTAATTATCTATGTCCTGTTTCAGTAAATTACTATCATCCTGATCCTCTGTCCATTCTAATTATCGATGTCCTGTTTCAGTCAATTACTATCATCCTGATCCTCTGTCCTTTCTAATTATCTATGTCCTGTTTCAGTCAATTACTATCATCCTGATACTCTGTCCATTCTAATTATCTATGTCCTGTTTCAGTCAATTATTATCATCCTGATCCTCTGTCCTTTCTAATTATCTATGTCCTATTTCAGTCAATTACTATCATCCTGATCCTCTGTCCATTCTAATTATCTATGTCCTGTTTCAGTCAATTACTATCATCCTGATCCTCTGAACATTCTAATTATCTATGTCCTGTTTCAGTCAATTACTATCATCTTGTTCCTCTGAACATTCTAATTATCTATGTCCTATTTTAGTCAATTACTATCATCCTGATCCTCTGTCTATTCTAATTATCTATGTCCTGTTTCAGTCAATTACTGTCATCCTCATCCTCTGTCTATTCTAATTATCTATGTCCTGTTTCAGTCAATTACTATCATCCTGATCCTCTGTCCATTCTAATTATCTATGTCCTGTTTCAGTCAATTACTATCATACTGATCCTCTGTCCTTTCTAATTATCTATGTCCTGTTTCAGTCAATTACTGTCATCCTGATCCTCTGTCTATTCTAATTATCAATGTCCTGTTTCAGTCAATTACTGTCATCCTCATCCTCTGTCCATTCTAATCATCGATGTCCTGTTTCAGTCAATTACTATCATCCTGATCCTCTGACCTTTCTAATTATCTATGTCCTGTTTCAGTCAATTACTATCATCCTGATCCTCTGTCCATTCAAATTATCTATGTCCTGTTTCAGTCAATTACTATCATCCTGATCCTCTGTCTATTCTAATTATCTATGTCCTGTTTCAGTCAATTACTGTCATCCTCATCCTCTGACTATTCTAATTATCTATGTCCTCTTTCAGTCAATTACTATCATCCTGATCCTCTGTCTATTCTAATTATCTATGTCCTGTTTCAGTCAATTACTATCATCCTGATCCTCTGTCCATTCTAATTATCTATGTCCTGTTTCAGTCAATTACTATCATCCAGATCCTCTGTCCTTTCTAATCATCTATGTCCTGTTTCTGTCAATTACTATCATCCTGATCCTCTGTCCATTCTAATTATCTATGTCTTGTTTCAGTCAATTACTATCATCCTGATCCTCTGTCTATTCTAATTATCTATGTCCTCTTTCAGTCAATTACTGTCATCCTCATCCTCTTTCTATTCTAATTATCTATGTCCTGTTTCAGTCAATTACTATCATCCTGATCCTCTGCCTATTCTAATTATCTAAGTCCTGTTTCAGTCAATTACTAACATCCTGACTGTCTGTCCATTCTGCTAACCTTTCAATGCACTGTTTCAGTCAATTACTATCATCCTGACTCTCTGTCCATTCTGCTAACCTGTCAATGTCCTGTTTCAGTCAATTACTATCATCCTGATTCTCTGTCCATTCTGCTAACCTATCAATGTCCTGTTTCAGTCAATTACTATCATCCTGACTCTCTGTCCATTCTACAAACCTATCAATGTCCTGTTTCAGTCAATTACTATCAACCAGACTTTCTGTCCATTCTGCTAACCTTTCAATGTCCTGTTTCAGTCAATTAATATCATCCTGATCCTCTGTCCATTCTAATTAACTATGTCCTGTTTCAGTCAATTACTATAATCCTGATCCTCTGTCCATTCTAATTATCTATGTCCTGTTTCAGTCAATTACTATCATCCTGATCCTCTGTCCATTCTAATTATCTATGTCCTATTTCAGTCAATTACTATCATCCTGATCCTCTGTCCAATCTAATTATCTCTGTCCTGTTTCAGTCAATTACGATCATCCTGACAGTCTGTACATTCTGCTAAATTATCAATGTCCTGTTTCAGTCAATCACTATCATCCTGACTGTCTGTACATTCTGCTAACCTATCAATGTCCTGTTTCAGTAATTTACTATCATCCTGATCCTCTGTCTATTCCAATTATCCATGTCCTGTTTCAGTCAATTACTATCATCCTGATCCTCTGTCCATTCTAATTATCTATGTCCTGTTTCAGTCATTTGCTATCATCCTGATCCTCTGACCATTCTAATTATCTATGTCCTGTTTCAGTCAATTACTATCATCCTGATCCTCTGTCTATTCTAATTATCTATGTCCTGTTTCGTTCAATTACAATCATCCTGATCCTGTGTCAATTCTAATTATCTATGTCCTGTTTCATTTATTTACGATCATCCTGATCCTCTGCCTATTCTAATTATCTATTTCCTGTTTCAGTCAATTACTATCATCCTGACTGTCTATCCATTCTGCTAAATTATCAATGTCCTGTTTCAGTCATTGACTATCATCCTGACTGTCTATCCATTCTGCTAAACTATCCATGTCCTGTTTCAGTCAATTGATATCATCCTGATCCTCTGTCCATTCCAATTATCTATGTCCTATTTCACTCAATTACTGTCATCCTGATCCTCTGTCCATTCCAATTATCTATGTCCTGTTTCAGTCAATTACTATCATCCAGATCCTCTGTCCATTCTAATTATCTATGTCCTGTTTCAGTCAATTACTATCATCCTGATCCACTGTCTATTCTAATTATCTATGTCCTGTTTCAGTCAATTACTATCATCCTGATCCTCTGTCCATTCTAGTTATCTATGTCCTGTTTCAGTCAATTACTATCATCCAGATCCTCTGTCCATTCTAATTATCTATGTCCTGTTTCAGTCAATTACTATCATCCTGATCCTCTGTCTATTCTAATTATCTATGTCCTGTTTCAGTCAATTACTATCATCCTGATCCTCTGAACATTCTAATTATCTATGTCCTGTTTCAGTCAATTATTATCATCCTGATCCTCTGTCTATTCTAATTATCTATGTCCTGTTTCAGTCAATTACTATCATCCTGATCCTCTGAACATTCTAATTATCTATGTCCTATTTCAGTCATTTACTATCATCCTGATCCTCTGTCTATTCTAATTATCTATGTCCTGTTTCAGTCAATTACTATCATCTTGATCCTCTGAACATTCTAATTATCTATGTTCTATTTCAGTCAATTAATATCATCCTGATCATCTGTCCATTCTAATTATCTATGTCCTGTTTCAGTCAATTACTATCATCCTGATCCTCTGTCCATTCTAGTTACCTATGTCCTGTTTCAGTCAATTACTATCATCCTGATCCTCTGAACATTCTAATTATCTATGTCCTGTTTCAGTCAATTACTATCATCCTGATCCTCTGTCCATTCTAATTATCTATGTCCTGTATCAGTCAATTACTATCATCCTGATCCTCTGTCCATTCTAATTATCTATGTCCTGTTTCAGTCAATTACTATCATCCTGATCCTCTGAACATTCTAATTATCTATGTCCTGTTTCAGTCAATTACTATCATCCTGATCCTCTGAACATTCTAATTATCTATGTCCTGTTTCAGTCAATTACTATCATCCTTATCCTCTGTCCATTCTAATTATCTATGTCCTGTTTCAGTCAATTACTATCATCCTGATCCTCTGTCCATTCTAATTATCTATGTCCTGTTTCTGTCAATTATTATCATCACTATCCTCTGTCTATTCTAATTATCTATGTCCTGTTTCAGTCAATTACTATAATCCTGATCCTCTGTCCATTCTAATAAATTATGTCCTGTTTCGTTCAATTATTATCATCCTGATCCTCTGTCTATTATAATTATCTATGTCCTGTTTCAGTCAATTACTATCATCCTCATCCTCTGTCCATTCTAATTATCTATGTCCTGTTTCAGTCAATTACTGTCATCCAGATCATCTGTGCATTCTAATTATCTATGTCCTGTTTCAGTCAATTACTGTCATCCTGATCCTCTGCCTATTCTAATTATCTAAGTCCTGTTTCAGTCAATTACTATCATCCAGATCCTCTGTCCATTCTAATTATCTATGTCCTGTTTCAGTCAATTACTATCATCCTGATCCTCTGTCCATTCTAATTATCGATGTCCTGTTTCAGTCAATTACTATCATCCTGATCCTCTGTCCTTTCTAATTATCTATGTCCTGTTTCAGTCAATTACTATCATCCTGATCCTCTGTCCATTCTAATTATCTATGTCCTGTTTCAGTCAATTACTATCATCCAGATCCTCTGTCCATTCTAATTATCTATGTCCTGTTTCAGTCAATTACTATCATCCTGATCCTCTGTCCATTCTAATTATCGAAGTCCTGTTTCAGTCAATTACTATCATCCTGATCCTCTGTCCTTTCTAATTATCTATGTCCTGTTTCAGTCAATTACTATCATCCTGATCCTCTGTCTATTCTAATTATCTATGTCCTGTTTCAGTCAATTACTCTCATCCTCATCCTCTGACTATTCTAATTATCTATGTCCTATTTCAGTCAATTACTATCATCCTGATCCTCTGTCTATTCTAATTATCTATGTCCTGTTTCAGTCAATTACTATCATCCTGATCCTCTGTCCATCCTAATTATCTATGTCCTGTTTCAGTCAATTACTATCATCCAGATCCTCTGTCCTTTCTAATCATCTATGTCCTGTTTCTGTCAATTACTATCATCCCGATCCTCTGTCCATTCTAATTATCTATGTCTTGTTTCAGTCAATTACTATCATCCTGATCCTCTGTCTATTCTAATTATCTATGTCCTCTTTCAGTCAATTACTGTCATCCTCATCCTCTGTCTATTCTAATTATCTATGTCCTGTTTCAGTCAATTACTATCATCCTGATCCTCTGCCTATTCTAATTATCTAAGTCCTGTTTCAGTCAATTACTATCATCCTGACTCTCTGTCCATTCTGCTAACCTGTCAATGTCCTGTTTCAGTCAATTACTATCATCCTGATTCTCTGTCCATTCTGCTAACCTATCAATGTCCTGTTTCAGTCAATTACTATCATCCTGACTCTCTGTCCATTCTACAAACCTATCAATGTCCTGTTTCAGTCAATTACTATCAACCAGACTTTCTGTCCATTCTGCTAACCTTTCAATGTACTGTTTCAGTCAATTACTATCATCCTGATCCTCTGTCCATTCTAATTATCTATGTCCTGTTTCAGTCAATTACTATAATCCTGATCCTCTGTCCATTCTAATTATCTATGTCCTATTTCAGTCAATTACTATCATCCTGATCCTCTGTCCAATCTAATTATCTCTGTCCTGTTTCAGTCAATTACGATCATCCTGACAGTCTGTACATTCTGCTAAATTATCAATGTCCTGTTTCAGTCAATCACTATCATCCTGACTGTCTGTACATTCTGCTAACCTATCAATGTCCTGTTTCAGTAATTTACTATCATCCTGATCCTCTGTCTATTCCAATTATCCATGTCCTGTTTCAGTCAATTACTATCATCCTGATCCTCTGTCCATTCTAATTATCTATGTCCTGTTTCAGTCATTTGCTATTATCCTGATCCTCTGACCATTCTAATTATCTATGTCCTGTTTCAGTCAATTACTATCATCCTGATCCTCTGTCTATTCTAATTATCTATGTCCTGTTTCGTTCAATTACAATCATCCTGATCCTGTGTCAATTCTAATTATCTATGTCCTGTTTCATTTTTTTACGATCATCCTGATCCTCTGCCTATTCTAATTATCTATTTCCTGTTTCAGTCAATTACTATCATCCTGATCCTCTGTCTATTCTAATTATCTATGTCCTGTTTCGTTCAATTACAATCATCCTGATCCTGTGTCAATTCTAATTATCTATGTCCTGTTTCATTTTTTTACGATCATCCTGATCCTCTGTCTATTCTAATTATCTATGTCCTGTTTCAGTCAATTACTATCATCTTGATCCTCTGAACATTCTAATTATCTATGTTCTATTTCAGTCAATTAATATCATCCTGATCATCTGTCCATTCTAATTATCTATGTCCTGTTTCAGTCAATTACTATCATCCTGATCCTCTGTCCATTCTAGTTACCTATGTCCTGTTTCAGTCAATTACTATCATCCTGATCCTCTGAACATTCTAATTATCTATGTCCTGTTTCAGTCAATTACTATCATCTTGATCCTCTGAACATTCTAATTATCTATGTCCTGTTTCAGTCAATTACTATCATCCTGATCCTCTGTCCATTCTAATTATCTATGTCCTGTATCAGTCAATTACTATCATCCTGATCCTCTGTCCATTCTAATTATCTATGTCCTGTTTCAGTCAATTACTATCATCCTGATCCTCTGAACATTCTAATTATCTATGTCCTGTTTCAGTCAATTACTATCATCCTGATCCTCTGAACATTCTAATTATCTATGTCCTGTTTCAGTCAATTACTATCATCCTGATCCTCTGTCCATTCTAATTATCTATGTCCTGTTTCAGTCAATTACTATCATCCTGATCCTCTGTCCATTCTAATTATCTATGTCCTGTTTCTGTCAATTATTATCATCACTATCCTCTGTCTATTCTAATTATCTATGTCCTGTTTCAGTCAATTACTATAATCCTGATCCTCTGTCCATTCTAATAAATTATGTCCTGTTTCGTTCAATTATTATCATCCTGATCCTCTGTCTATTATAATTATCTATGTCCTGTTTCAGTCAATTACTATCATCCTCATCCTCTGTCCATTCTAATTATCTATGTCCTGTTTCAGTCAATTACTGTCATCCAGATCATCTGTGCATTCTAATTATCTATGTCCTGTTTCAGTCAATTACTGTCATCCTGATCCTCTGCCTATTCTAATTATCTAAGTCCTGTTTCAGTCAATTACTATCATCCAGATCCTCTGTCCATTCTAATTATCTATGTCCTGTTTCAGTCAATTACTATCATCCTGATCCTCTGTCCATTCTAATTATCGATGTCCTGTTTCAGTCAATTACTATCATCCTGATCCTCTGTCCTTTCTAATTATCTATGTCCTGTTTCAGTCAATTACTATCATCCTGATCCTCTGTCCATTCTAATTATCTATGTCCTGTTTCAGTCAATTACTATCATCCAGATCCTCTGTCCATTCTAATTATCTATGTCCTGTTTCAGTCAATTACTATCATTCTGATCCTCTGTCCATTCTAATTATCGAAGTCCTGTTTCAGTCAATTACTATCATCCTGATCCTCTGTCCTTTCTAATTATCTATGTCCTGTTTCAGTCAATTACTATCATCCTGATCCTCTGTCTATTCTAATTATCTATGTCCTGTTTCAGTCAATTACTCTCATCCTCATCCTCTGACTATTCTAATTATCTATGTCCTATTTCAGTCAATTACTATCATCCTGATCCTCTGTCTATTCTAATTATCTATGTCCTGTTTCAGTCAATTACTATCATCCTGATCCTCTGTCCATCCTAATTATCTATGTCCTGTTTCAGTCAATTACTATCATCCAGATCCTCTGTCCTTTCTAATCATCTATGTCCTGTTTCTGTCAATTACTATCATCCCGATCCTCTGTCCATTCTAATTATCTATGTCTTGTTTCAGTCAATTACTATCATCCTGATCCTCTGTCTATTCTAATTATCTATGTCCTCTTTCAGTCAATTTCTGTCATCCTCATCCTCTGTCTATTCTAATTATCTATGTCCTGTTTCAGTCAATTACTATCATCCTGATCCTCTGCCTATTCTAATTATCTAAGTCCTGTTTCAGTCAATTACTATCATCCTGATCCTCTGTCCATTCTAATTATCTATGTCCTGTTTCAGTCAATTACTATCATCCAGATCCTCTGTCCATTCTAATTATCTATGTCCTGTTTCAGTCAATTACTATCATCCTGATCCTCTGTCCATTCTAATTATCGAAGTCCTGTTTCAGTCAATTACTATCATCCTGATCCTCTGTCCTTTCTAATTATCTATGTCCTGTTTCAGTCAATTACTATCATCCTGATCCTCTGTCTATTCTAATTATCTATGTCCTGTTTCAGTCAATTACTCTCATCCTCATCCTCTGACTATTCTAATTATCTATGTCCTATTTCAGTCAATTACTATCATCCTGATCCTCTGTCTATTCTAATTATCTATGTCCTGTTTCAGTCAATTACTATCATCCTGATCCTCTGTCCATCCTAATTATCTATGTCCTGTTTCAGTCAATTACTATCATCCAGATCCTCTGTCCTTTCTAATCATCTATGTCCTGTTTCTGTCAATTACTATCATCCCGATCCTCTGTCCATTCTAATTATCTATGTCTTGTTTCAGTCAATTACTATCATCCTGATCCTCTGTCTATTCTAATTATCTATGTCCTCTTTCAGTCAATTACTGTCATCCTCATCCTCTGTCTATTCTAATTATCTATGTCCTGTTTCAGTCAATTACTATCATCCTGATCCTCTGCCTATTCTAATTATCTAAGTCCTGTTTCAGTCAATTACTATCATCCTGACTGTCTGTCCATTCTGCTAACCTTTCAATGCACTGTTTCAGTCAATTACTATCATCCTGACTCTCTGTCCATTCTGCTAACCTGTCAATGTCCTGTTTCAGTCAATTACTATCATCCTGATTCTCTGTCCATTCTGCTAACCTATCAATGTCCTGTTTCAGTCAATTACTATCATCCTGACTCTCTGTCCATTCTACAAACCTATCAATGTCCTGTTTCAGTCAATTACTATCAACCAGACTTTCTGTCCATTCTGCTAACCTTTCAATGTACTGTTTCAGTCAATTACTATCATCCTGATCCTCTGTCCATTCTAATTATCTATGTCCTGTTTCAGTCAATTACTATAATCCTGATCCTCTGTCCATTCTAATTATCTATGTCCTATTTCAGTCAATTACTATCATCCTGATCCTCTGTCCAATCTAATTATCTCTGTCCTGTTTCAGTCAATTACGATCATCCTGACTGTCTGTACATTCTGCTAACCTATCAATGTCCTGTTTCAGTAATTTACTATCATCCTGATCCTCTGTCTATTCCAATTATCCATGTCCTGTTTCAGTCAATTACTATCATCCTGATCCTCTGTCCATTCTAATTATCTATGTCCTGTTTCAGTCATTTGCTATTATCCTGATCCTCTGACCATTCTAATTATCTATGCCCTGTTTCAGTCAATTACTATCATCCTGATCCTCTGTCTATTCTAATTATCTATGTCCTGTTTCGTTCAATTACAATCATCCTGATCCTGTGTCAATTCTAATTATCTATGTCCTGTTTCATTTTTTTACGATCATCCTGATCCTCTGCCTGTTCTAATTATCTATGCCCTGTTTCAGTCAATTACTATCATCCTGACTGTCTATCCATTCTGCTAAATTATCAATGTCCTGTTTCAGTCATTTACTATCATCCTGACTGTCTATCCATTCTGCTAAACTATCCATGTCCTGTTTCAGTCAATTGATATCATCCTGATCCTCTGTCCAATCCAATTATCTATGTCCTATTTCACTCAATTACTATCATCCTGATCCTCTGTCCATTCTAATTATCTATGTCCTGTTTCAGTCAATTACTATCATCCTGATCCTCTGTCCATTCTAATTATCTATGTCCTGTTTCAGTCAATTACTATCATCCTGATCCACTGTCTATTCTAATTATCTATGTCCTGTTTCAGTCAATTACTATCATCCTGATCCTCTGTCCATTCTAGTTATCTATGTCCTGTTTCAGTCAATTACTATCATCCAGATCCTCTGTACATTCTAATTATCTATGTCCTGTTTCAGTCAATTACTATCATCCTGATCCTCTGTCTATACTAATTATCTATGTCCTGTTTCAGTCAATTACTATCATCCTGATCCTCTGAACATTCTAATTATCTATGTCCTGTTTCAGTCAATTATTATCATCCTGATCCTCTGTCTATTCTAATTATCTATGTCCTGTTTCAGTCAATTACTATCATCCTGATCCTCTGAAAATTCTAAATATCTATGTCCTATTTCAGTCAATTACTATCATCCTGATCCTCTGTCTATTCTAATTATCTATGTCCTGTTTCAGTCAATTACTATCATCTTGATCCTCTGAACATTCTAATTATCTATGTTCTATTTCAGTCAATTAATATCATCCTGATCATCTGTCCATTCTAATTATCTATGTCCTGTTTCAGTCAATTACTATCATCCTGATCCTCTGTCCATTCTAGTTACCGATGTCCTGTTTCAGTCAATTACTATCATCCTGATCCTCTGAACATTCTAATTATCTATGTCCTGTTTCAGTCAATTACTATCATCTTGATCCTCTGAACATTCTAATTATCTATGTCCTGTTTCAGTCAATTACTATCATCCTGATCCTCTGTCCATTCTAATTATCTATGTCCTGTATCAGTCAATTACTATCATCCTGATCCTCTGTCCATTCTAATTATCTATGTCCTGTTTCAGTCAATTACTATCATCCTGATCCTCTGAACATTTTAATTATCTATGTCCTGTTTCAGTCAATTACTATCATCCTGATCCTCTGAACATTCTAATTATCTATGTCCTGTTTCAGTCAATTACTATCATCCTGATCCTCTGTCCATTCTAATTATCTATGTCCTGTATCAGTCAATTACTATCATCCTGATCCTCTGTCCATTCAAATTATCTATGTCCTGTTTCAGTCAATTACAATCATCCTGATCCTCTGTCCATTCTAATTATCTATGTCCTGTTTCTGTCAATTATTATCATCACTATCCTCTGTCTATTCTAATTAGCTATGTCCTGTTTCAGTCAATTACTATAATCCTGATCCTCTGTCCATTCTATTAAATTATGTCCTGTTTCAGTCAATTACTGTCATCCAGATCATCTGTGCATTCTAATTATCTATGTCCTGTTTCAGTCAATTACTGTCATCCTGATCCTCTGCCTATTCTAATTATCCAAGTCCTGTTTCAGTCAATTACTATCATCCTGATCCTCTGTCCATTCTAATTATCGATGTCCTGTTTCAGTCAATTACTATCATCCCGATCCTCTGTCCTTTCTAATTATCTATGTCCTGTTTCAGTCAATTACTATCATCCTGATCCTCTGTCCATTCTAATTATCTATGTCCTGTTTCAGTCAATTACTATCATCCAGATCCTCTGTCCATTCTAATTATCTATGTCCTGTTTCAGTCAATTACTATCATCCTGATCCTCTGTCCATTCTAATTATCGAAGTCCTGTTTCAGTCAATTACTATCATCCTGATCCTCTGTCCTTTCTAATTATCTATGTCCTGTTTCAGTCAATTACTATCATCCTGATCCTCTGTCTATTCTAATTATCTATGTCCTGTTTCAGTCAATTACTCTCATCCTCATCCTCTGACTATTCTAATTATCTATGTCCTATTTCAGTCAATTACTATCATCCTGATCCTCTGTCTGTTCTAATTATCTATGTCCTGTTTCAGTCAATTACTATCAGCCTGATCCTCTGTCCATCCTAATTATCTATGTCCTGTTTCAGTCAATTACTATCATCCAGATCCTCTGTCCTTTCTAATCATCTATGTCCTGTTTCTGTCAATTACTATCATCCCGATCCTCTGTCCATTCTAATTATCTATGTCTTGTTTCAGTCAATTACTATCATCCTGATCCTCTGTCTATTCTAATTATCTATGTCCTCTTTCAGTCAATTACTGTCATCCTCATCCTCTTTCTATTCTAATTATCTATGTCCTGTTTCAGTCAATTACTATCATCCTGATCCTCTGCCTATTCTAATTATCCAAGTCCTGTTTCAGTCAATTACTATCATCCTGACTCTCTGTCCATTCTGCTAACCTGTCAATGTCCTGTTTCAATCAATTACAATCATCCTGATTCTCTGTCCATTCTGCTAACCTATCAATGTCCTGTTTCAGTCAATTACTATCATCCTGACTCTCTGTCCATTCTACAAACCTATCAATGTCCTGTTTCAGTCAATTACTATCAACCAGACTTTCTGTCCATTCTGCTAACCTTTCAATGTACTGTTTCAGTCAATTACTATCATCCTGATCCTCTGTCCATTCTAATTATCTATGTCCTGTTTCAGTCAATTACTATAATCCTGATCCTCTGTCCATTCTAATTATCTATGTCCTATTTCAGTCAATTACTATCATCCTGATCCTCTGTCCAATCTAATTATCTCTGTCCTGTTTCAGTCAATTACGATCATCCTGACAGTCTGTACATTCTGCTAAATTATCAATGTCCTGTTTCAGTCAATCAGTATCATCCTGACTGTCTGTACATTCTGCTAACCTATCAATGTCCTGTTTCAGTAATTTACTATCATCCTGATCCTCTGTCTATTCCAATTATCCATGTCCTGTTTCAGTCAATTACTATCATCCTGATCCTCTGTCCATTCTAATTATCTATGTCCTGTTTCAGTCATTTGCTATTATCCTGATCCTCTGACCATTCTAATTATCTATGTCCTGTTTCAGTCAATTACTATCATCCTGATCCTCTGTCTATTCTAATTATCTATGTCCTGTTTCGTTCAATTACAATCATCCTGATCCTGTGTCAATTCTAATTATCTATGTCCTGTTTCATTTTTTTACGATCATCCTGATCCTCTGCCTATTCTAATTATCTATTTCCTGTTTCAGTCAATTACTATCATCCTGACTGTCTATCCATTCTGCTAAATTATCAATGTCCTGTTTCAGTCATTTACTATCATCCTGACTGTCTATCCATTCTGCTAAACTATCCATGTCCTGTTTCAGTCAATTGATATCATCCTGATCCTCTGTCCAATCCAATTATCTATGTCCTATTTCACTCAATTACTATCATCCTGATCCTCTGTCCATTCTAATTATCTATGTCCTGTTTCAGTCAATTACTATCATCCAGATCCTCTGTCCATTCTAATTATCTATGTCCTGTTTCAGTCAATTACTACCATCCTGATCCTCTGTCCATTCTAATTATCTATGTGCTGTTTCAGTCAATTACTATCATCCTGATCCTCTGTCCATTCTAATTATCTATGTCCTGTTTCAGTCAATTACTATCATCCAGATCCTCTGTCCATTCTAATTATCTATGTCCTGTTTCAGTCAATTACTATCATCCTGATCCACTGTCTATTCTAATTATCTATGTCCTGTTTCAGTCAATTACTATCATCCTGATCCTCTGTCCATTCTAGTTATCTATGTCCTGTTTCAGTCAATTACTATCATCCAGATCCTCTGTCCATTCTAATTATCTATGTCCTGTTTCAGTCAATTACTATCATCCTGATCCTCTGTCTATACTAATTATCTATGTCCTGTTTCAGTCAATTACTATCATCCTGATCCTCTGAACATTCTAATTATCTATGTCCTGTTTCAGTCAATTATTATCATCCTGATCCTCTGTCTATTCTAATTATCTATGTCCTGTTTCAGTCAATTACTATCATCCTGATCCTCTGAAAATTCTAATTATCTATGTCCTATTTCAGTCAATTACTATCATCCTGATCCTCTGTCTATTCTAATTATCTATGTCCTGTTTCAGTCAATTACTATCATCTTGATCCTCTGAACATTCTAATTATCTATGTTCTATTTCAGTCAATTAATATCATCCTGATCATCTGTCCATTCTAATTATCTATGTCCTGTTTCAGTCAATTACTATCATCCTGATCCTCTGTCCATTCTAGTTACCAATGTCCTGTTTCAGTCAATTACTATCATCCTGATCCTCTGAACATTCTAAATATCTATGTCCTGTTTCAGTCAATTACTATCATCTTGATCCTCTGAACATTCTAATTATCTATGTCCTGTTTCAGTCAATTACTATCATCCTGATCCTCTGTCCATTCTAATTATCTATGTCCTGTATCAGTCAATTACTATCATCCTGATCCTCTGTCCATTCTAATTATCTATGTCCTGTTTCAGTCAATTACTATCATCCTGATCCTCTGAACATTTTAATTATCTATGTCCTGTTTCAGTCAATTACTATCATCCTGATCCTCTGAACATTCTAATTATCTATGTCCTGTTTCAGTCAATTACTATCATCCTGATCCTCTGTCAATTCTAATTATCTATGTCCTGTATCAGTCAATTACTATCATCCTGATCATCTGTCCATTCAAATTATCTATGTCCTGTTTCAGTCAATTACTATCATCCTGATCCTCTGTCCATTCTAATTATCTATGTCCTGTTTCTGTCAATTATTATCATCACTATCCTCTGTCTATTCTAATTAGCTATGTCCTGTTTCAGTCAATTACTATAATCCTGATCCTCTGTCCATTCTATTAAATTATGTCCTGTTTCGTTCAATTATTATCATCCTGATCCTCTGTCTATTATAATTATCTATGTCCTGTTTCAGTCAATTACTATCATCCTCATCCTCTGTCCATTCTAATTATCTATGTCCTGTTTCAGTCAATTACTGTCATCCAGATCATCTGTGCATTCTAATTATCTATGTCCTGTTTCAGTCAATTACTGTCATCCTGATCCTCTGCCTATTCTAATTATCTAAGTCCTGTTTCAGTCAATTACTATCATCCAGATCCTCTGTCCATTCTAATTATCTATGTCCTGTTTCAGTCAATTACTATCATCCTGATCCTCTGTCCATTCTAATTATCGATGTCCTGTTTCAGTCAATTACTATCATCCTAATCCTCTGTCCTTTCTAATTATCTATGTCCTGTTTCAGTCAATTGCTATCATCCTGATCCTCTGTCCATTCTAATTATCTACGTCCTGTTTCAGTCAATTACTATCATCCTGATCCTCTGTCCTTTCTAATTATCTATGTCCTGTTTCAGTCAATTACTATCATCCTGATCCTCTGTCCATTCTAATTATCTATGTCCTGTTTCAGTCAATTACTATCATCCTGATCCTCTGAACATTCTAATTATCTATGTCCTGTTTCAGTCAATTACTATCATTTTGTTCCTCTGAACATTCTAATTATCTATGTCCTATTTCAGTCAATTACTATCATCCTGATCCTCTGTCTATTCTAATTATCTATGTCCTGTTTCAGTCAATTACTGTCATCCTCATCCTCTGTCTATTCTAATTATCTATGTCCTGTTTCAGTCAATTACTATCATCCTGATCCTCTGTCCATTCTAATTATCTATGTCCTGTTTCAGTCAATTACTATCATCCTGATCCTCTGTCCATTCTAATTATCTATGTCCTGTTTCAGTCAATTACTGTCATCCTCATCCTCTGACTATTCTAATTATCTATGTCCTCTTTCAGTCAATTACTATCATCCTGATCCTCTGTCTATTCTAATTATCTATGTCCTGTTTCAGTCAATTACTATCATCCTGATCCTCTGTCCATTCTAATTATCTATGTCCTGTTTCAGTCAATTACTATCATCCAGATCCTCTGTCCTTTCTAATCATCTATGTCCTGTTTCTGTCAATTACTATCATCCTGATCCTCTGTCCATTCTAATTATCTATGTCTTGTTTCAGTCAATTACTATCATCCTGATCCTCTGTCTATTCTAATTATCTATGTCCTCTTTCAGTCAATTACTGTCATCCTCATCCTCTTTCTATTCTAATTATCTATGTCCTGTTTCAGTCAATTACTATCATCCTGATCCTCTGCCTATTCTAATTATCTAAGTCCTGTTTCAGTCAATTACTATCATCCTGACTGTCTGTCCATTCTGCTAACCTTTCAATGCACTGTTTCAGTCAATTAGTATCATCCTGACTCTCTGTCCATTCTGCTAACCTGTCAATGTCCTCATTCAGTCAATTACTATCATCCTGATTCTCTGTCCATTCTGCTAACTTATCAATGTCCTGTTTCAGTCAATTACTATCATCCTGACTCTCTGTCCATTCTACAAACCTATCAATGTCCTGTTTCAGTCAATTACTATCAACCAGACTTTCTGTCCATTCTGCTAACCTTTCAATGTCCTGTTTCAGTCAATTAATATCATCCTGATCCTCTGTCCATTCTAATTTACTATGTCCTGTTTCAGTCAATTACTATAATCCTGATCCTCTGTCCATTCTAATTATCTATGTCCTGTTTCAGTCAATTACTATCATCCTGATCCTCTGTCCATTCTAATTATCTATGTCCTATTTCAGTCAATTACTATCATCCTGATCCTCTGTCCAATCTAATTATCTCTGTCCTGTTTCAGTCAATTACGATCATCCTGACAGTCTGTACATTCTGCTAAATTATCAATGTCCTGTTTCAGTCAATCACTATCATCCTGACTGTCTGTACATTCTGCTAACCTATCAATGTCCTGTTTCAGTAATTTACTATCATCCTGATCCTCTGTCTATTCCAATTATCCATGTCCTGTTTCAGTCAATTACTATCATCCTGATCCTCTGTCCATTCTAATTATCTATGTCCAGTTTCAGTCATTTGCTATCATCCTGATCCTCTGACCATTCTAATTATCTATCTCCTCTTTCAGTCAATTACTATCATCCTGATCCTCTGTCTATTCTAATTATCTATGTCCTGTTTCGTTCAATTACAATCATCCTGATCCTGTGTCAATTCTAATTATCTATGTGCTGTTTCAATTATTTACGATCATCCTGATCCTCTGCCTATTCTAATTATCTATTTCCTGTTTCAGTCAATTACTATCATCCTGACTGTCTATCCATTCTGCTAAATTATCAATGTCCTGTTTCAGTCATTTACTATCATCCTGACTGTCTATCCATTCAGCTAAACTATCCATGTCCTGTTTCAGTCAATTGATATCATCCTGATCCTCTGTCCATTCCAATTATCTATGTCCTATTTCAATCAACTACTATCATCCTGATCCTCTGTCCATTCTAATTATCTATGTACTGTTTCAGTCAATTACTATCATCCTGATCCTCTGTCCATTCTAATTATCTATGTGCTGTTTCAGACAATTACTATCATCCTGATCCTCTGTCCATTCTAATTATCTATGTCCTGTTTCAGTCAATTACTATCATCCAGATCCTCTGTCCATTCTAATTATCTATGTCCTGTTTCAGTCAATTACTATCATCCTGATCCTCTGTCTATTCTAATTATCTATGTCCTGTTTCAGTCAATTACTATCATCCTGATCCTCTGTCCATTCTAGTTATCTATGTCCTGTTTCAGTCAATTACTATCATCCAGATCCTCTGTCCATTCTAATTATCTATGTCCTGTTTCAGTCAATTACTATCATCCTGATCCTCTGTCTATTCTAATTATCTATGTCCTGTTTCAGTCAATTACTATAATCCTGATCCTCTGTCCATTCTATTAAATTATGTCCTGTTTCGTTCAATTATTATCATCCTGATCCTCTGTCTATTATAATTATCTATGTCCTGTTTCAGTCAATTACTATCATCCTCATCCTCTGTCCATTCTAATTATCTATGTCCTGTTTCAGGCAATTACTGTCATCCAGATCATCTGTGCATTCTAATTATCTATGTCCTGTTTCAGTCAATTACTGTCATCCTGATCCTCTGCCTATTCTAATTATCTAAGTCCTGTTTCAGTCAATTACTATCATCCAGATCCTCTGTCCATTCTAATTATCTATGTCCTGTTTCAGTCAATTACTATCATCCTGATCCTCTGTCCATTCTAATTATCGATGTCCTGTTTCAGTCAATTACTATCATCCTGATCCTCTGTCCTTTCTAATTATCTATGTCCTGTTTCAGTCAATTACTATCATCCTGATCCTCTGTCCATTCTAATTATCTATGTCCTGTTTCAGTCAATTACTATCATCCTGATCCTCTGTCCTTTCTAATTATCTATGTCCTGTTTCAGTCAATTACTATCATCCTGATCCTCTGTCCATTCTAATTATCTATGTCCTGTTTCAGTCAATTACTATCATCCTGATCCTCTGAACATTCTAATTATCTATGTCCTGTTTCAGTCAATTACTATCATTTTGTTCCTCTGAACATTCTAATTATCTATGTCCTATTTCAGTCAATTACTATCATCCTGATCCTCTGTCTATTCTAATTATCTATGTCCTGTTTCAGTCAATTACTGTCATCCTCATCCTCTGTCTATTCTAATTATCTATGTCCTGTTTCAGTCAATTACTATCATCCTGATCCTCTGTCCATTTTAATTATCTATGTCCTGTTTCAGTCAATTACTATCATCCTGATCCTCTGTCCATTCTAATTATCTATGTCCTGTTTCAGTCAATTACTGTCATCCTCATCCTCTGACTATTCTAATTATCTATGTCCTCTTTCAGTCAATTACTATCATCCTGATCCTCTGTCTATTCTAATTATCTATGTCCTGTTTCAGTCAATTACTATCATCCTGATCCTCTGTCCATTCTAATTATCTATGTCCTGTTTCAGTCAATTACTATCATCCAGATCCTCTGTCCTTTCTAATCATCTATGTCCTGTTTCTGTCAATTACTATCATCCTGATCCTCTGTCCATTCTAATTATCTATGTCTTGTTTCAGTCAATTACTATCATCCTGATCCTCTGTCTATTCTAATTATCTATGTCCTCTTTCAGTCAATTACTGTCATCCTCATCCTCTTTCTATTCTAATTATCTATGTCCTGTTTCAGTCAATTACTATCATCCTGATCCTCTGCCTATTCTAATTATCTAAGTCCTGTTTCAGTCAATTACTATCATCCTGACTGTCTGTCCATTCTGCTAACCTTTCAATGCACTGTTTCAGTCAATTAGTATCATCCTGACTCTCTGTCCATTCTGCTAACCTGTCAATGTCCTCATTCAGTCAATTACTATCATCCTGATTCTCTGTCCATTCTGCTAACTTATCAATGTCCTGTTTCAGTCAATTACTATCATCCTGACTCTCTGTCCATTCTACAAACCTATCAATGTCCTGTTTCAGTCAATTACTATCAACCAGACTTTCTGTCCATTCTGCTAACCTTTCAATGTCCTGTTTCAGTCAATTAATATCATCCTGATCCTCTGTCCATTCTAATTTACTATGTCCTGTTTCAGTCAATTACTATAATCCTGATCCTCTGTCCATTCTAATTATCTATGTCCTGTTTCAGTCAATTACTATCATCCTGATCCTCTGTCCATTCTAATTATCTATGTCCTATTTCAGTCAATTACTATCATCCTGATCCTCTGAACATTCTAATTATCTATGTCCTGTTTCAGTCAATTACTATCATTTTGTTCCTCTGAACATTCTAATTATCTATGTCCTATTTCAGTCAATTACTATCATCCTGATCCTCTGTCTATTCTAATTATCTATGTCCTGTTTCAGTCAATTACTGTCATCCTCATCCTCTGTCTATTCTAATTATCTATGTCCTGTTTCAGTCAATTACTATCATCCTGATCCTCTGTCCATTTTAATTATCTATGTCCTGTTTCAGTCAATTACTATCATCCTGATCCTCTGTCCATTCTAATTATCTATGTCCTGTTTCAGTCAATTACTGTCATCCTCATCCTCTGACTATTCTAATTATCTATGTCCTCTTTCAGTCAATTACTATCATCCTGATCCTCTGTCTATTCTAATTATCTATGTCCTGTTTCAGTCAATTACTATCATCCTGATCCTCTGTCCATTCTAATTATCTATGTCCTGTTTCAGTCAATTACTATCATCCAGATCCTCTGTCCTTTCTAATCATCTATGTCCAGTTTCTGTCAATTACTATCATCCTGATCCTCTGTCCATTCTAATTATCTATGTCTTGTTTCAGTCAATTACTATCATCCTGATCCTCTGTCTATTCTAATTATCTATGTCCTCTTTCAGTCAATTACTGTCATCCTCATCCTCTTTCTATTCTAATTATCTATGTCCTGTTTCAGTCAATTACTATCATCCTGATCCTCTGCCTATTCTAATTATCTAAGTCCTGTTTCAGTCAATTACTATCATCCTGACTGTCTGTCCATTCTGCTAACCTTTCAATGCACTGTTTCAGTCAATTACTATCATCCTGATCCTCTGTCTATTCTAATTATCTATGTCCTGTTTCAGTCAATTACTGTCATCCTCATCCTCTGTCTATTCTAATTATCTATGTCCTGTTTCAGTCAATTACTATCATCCTGATCCTCTGTCCATTTTAATTATCTATGTCCTGTTTCAGTCAATTACTATCATCCTGATCCTCTGTCCATTCTAATTATCTATGTCCTGTTTCAGTCAATTACTGTCATCCTCATCCTCTGACTATTCTAATTATCTATGTCCTCTTTCAGTCAATTACTATCATCCTGATCCTCTGTCTATTCTAATTATCTATGTCCTGTTTCAGTCAATTACTATCATCCTGATCCTCTGTCCATTCTAATTATCTATGTCCTGTTTCAGTCAATTACTATCATCCAGATCCTCTGTCCTTTCTAATCATCTATGTCCTGTTTCTGTCAATTACTATCATCCTGATCCTCTGTCCATTCTAATTATCTATGTCTTGTTTCAGTCAATTACTATCATCCTGATCCTCTGTCTATTCTAATTATCTATGTCCTCTTTCAGTCAATTACTGTCATCCTCATCCTCTTTCTATTCTAATTATCTATGTCCTGTTTCAGTCAATTACTATCATCCTGATCCTCTGCCTATTCTAATTATCTAAGTCCTGTTTCAGTCAATTACTATCATCCTGACTGTCTGTCCATTCTGCTAACCTTTCAATGCACTGTTTCAGTCAATTAGTATCATCCTGACTCTCTGTCCATTCTGCTAACCTGTCAATGTCCTCATTCAGTCAATTACTATCATCCTGATTCTCTGTCCATTCTGCTAACTTATCAATGTCCTGTTTCAGTCAATTACTATCATCCTGACTCTCTGTCCATTCTACAAACCTATCAATGTCCTGTTTCAGTCAATTACTATCAACCAGACTTTCTGTCCATTCTGCTAACCTTTCAATGTCCTGTTTCAGTCAATTAATATCATCCTGATCCTCTGTCCATTCTAATTTACTATGTCCTGTTTCAGTCAATTACTATAATCCTGATCCTCTGTCCATTCTAATTATCTATGTCCTGTTTCAGTCAATTACTATCATCCTGATCCTCTGTCCATTCTAATTATCTATGTCCTATTTCAGTCAATTACTATCATCCTGATCCTCTGTCCAATCTAATTATCTCTGTCCTGTTTCAGTCAATTACGATCATCCTGACAGTCTGTACATTCTGCTAAATTATCAATGTCCTGTTTCAGTCAATCACTATCATCCTGACTGTCTGTACATTCTGCTAACCTATCAATGTCCTGTTTCAGTAATTTACTATCATCCTGATCCTCTGTCTATTCCAATTATCCATGTCCTGTTTCAGTCAATTACTATCATCCTGATCCTCTGTCCATTCTAATTATCTATGTCCTGTTTCAGTCATTTGCTATCATCCTGATCCTCTGACCATTCTAATTATCTATCTCCTGTTTCAGTCAATTACTATCATCCTGATCCTCTGTCTATTCTAATTATCTATGTCCTGTTTCGTTCAATTACAATCATCCTGATCCTGTGTCAATTCTAATTATCTATGTGCTGTTTCAATTATTTACGATCATCCTGATCCTCTGCCTATTCTAATTATCTATTTCCTGTTTCAGTCAATTACTATCATCCTGACTGTCTATCCATTCTGCTAAATTATCAATGTCCTGTTTCAGTCATTTACTATCATCCTGACTGTCTATCCATTCTGCTAAACTATCCATGTCCTGTTTCAGTCAATTGATATCATCCTGATCCTCTGTCCATTCCAATTATCTATGTCCTATTTCACTCAATTACTATCATCCTGATCCTCTGTCCATTCTAATTATCTATGTCCTGTTTCAGTCAATTACTATCATCCAGATCCTATGTCCATTCTAATTATCTATGTACTGTTTCAGTCAATTACTATCATCCTGATCCTCTGTCCATTCTAATTATCTATGTGCTGTTTCAGACAATTACTATCATCCTGATCCTCTGTCCATTCTAATTATCTATGTCCTGTTTCAGTCAATTACTATCATCCAGATCCTCTGTCCATTCTAATTATCTATGTCCTGTTTCAGTCAATTACTATCATCCTGATCCTCTGTCTATTCTAATTATCTATGTCCTGTTTCAGTCAATTACTATCATCCTGATCCTCTGTCCATTCTAGTTATCTATGTCCTGTTTCAGTCAATTACTATCATCCAGATCCTCTGTCCATTCTAATTATCTATGTCCTGTTTCAGTCAATTACTATCATCCTGATCCTCTGTCTATTCTAATTATCTATGTCCTGTTTCAGTCAATTACTATCATCCTGATCCTCTGAACATTCTAATTATCTATGTCCTGTTTCAGTCAATTATTATCATCCTGATCCTCTGTCTATTCTAATTATCTATGTCCTGTTTCAGTCAATTACTATCATCCTGATCCTCTGAACATTCTAATTATCTATGTCCTATTTCAGTCAATTACTATCATCCTGATCCTCTGTCCATTCTAATTAACTATGTCCTGTTTCAGTCAATTACTATAATCCTGATCCTCTGTCCATTCTAATTATCTATGTCCTGTTTCAGTCAATTACTATCATCCTGATCCTCTGTCCATTCTAATTATCTATGTCCTATTTCAGTCAATTACTATCATCCTGATCCTCTGTCCAATCTAATTATCTCTGTCCTGTTTCAGTCAATTACGATCATCCTGACAGTCTGTACATTCTGCTAAATTATCAATGTCCTGTTTCAGTCAATCACTATCATCCTGACTGTCTGTACATTCTGCTAACCTATCAATGTCCTGTTTCAGTAATTTACTATCATCCTGATCCTCTGTCTATTCCAATTATCCATATCCTGTTTCAGTCAATTACTATCATCCTGATCCTCTGTCCATTCTAATTATCTATGTCCTGTTTCAGTCATTTGCTATCATCCTGATCCTCTGACCATTCTAATTATCTATCTCCTGTTTCAGTCAATTACTATCATCCTGATCCTCTGTCTATTCTAATTATCTATGTCCTGTTTCGTTCAATTACAATCATCCTGATCCTGTGTCAATTCTAATTATCTATGTGCTGTTTCAATTATTTACGATCATCCTGATCCTCTGCCTATTCTAATTATCTATTTCCTGTTTCAGTCAATTACTATCATCCTGACTGTCTATCAATTCTGCTAAATTATCAATGTCCTGTTTCAGTCATTTACTATCATCCTGACTGTCTATCCATTCTGCTAAACTATCCATGTCCTGTTTCAGTCAATTGATATCATCCTGATCCTCTGTCCATTCCAATTATCTATGTCCTATATCACTCAATTACTATCATCCTGATCCTCTGTCCATTCTAATTATCTATGTCCTGTTTCAGTCAATTACTATCATCCAGATGCTCTGTCCATTCTAATTATCTATGTCCTGTTTCAGTCAATTACTATCATCCTGATCCTCTGTCCATTCTAATTATCTATGTGCTGTTTCAGTCAATTACTATCATCCTGATCCTCTGTCCATTCTAATTATCTATGTCCTGTTTCAGTCAATTACTATCATCCAGATCCTCTGTCCATTCTAATTATCTATGTCCTGTTTCAGTCAATTACTATCATCCTGATCCTCTGTCTATTCTAATTATCTATGTCCTGTTTCAGTCAATTACTATCATCCTGATCCTCTGTCCATTCTAGTTATCTATGTCCTGTTTCAGTCAATTACTATCATCCAGATCCTCTGTCCATTCTAATTATCTATGTCCTGTTTCAGTCAATTACTATCATCCTGATCCTCTGTCTATTCTAATTATCTATGTCCTGTTTCAGTCAATTACTATCATCCTGATCCTCTGAACATTCTAATTATCTATGTCCTGTTTCTGTCAATTATTATCATCCTGATCCTCTGTCTATTCTAATTATCTATGTCCTGTTTCAGTCAGTTACTATCATCCTGATCCTCTGAACATTCTAATTATCTATGTCCTATTTCAGTCAATTACTATCATCCTGATCCTCTGTCTATTCTAATTATCTATGTCCTGTTTCAGTCAATTACTATCATCTTGATCCTCTGAACATTCTAATTATCTATGTTCTATTTCAGTCTATTAATATCATCCTGATCATCTGTCCATTCTAATTATCTATGTCCTGTTTCAGTCAATTACTATCATCCTGATCCTCTGTAGATTCTAGTTACCTATGTCCTGTTTCATTCAATTACTATCTTCCTGATCCTCTGAACATTCTAATTATCTATGTCCTGTTTCAGTCAATTACTATCATCTTGATCCTCTGAACATTCTAATTATCTATGTCCTGTTTCAGTCAATTACTATCATCCTGATCCTCTGTCCATTCTAATTATCTATGTCCTGTGTCAGTCAATTACTATCTTCCTGATCCTCTGAACATTCTAATTATCTATGTCCTGTTTCAGTCAATTACTATCTTCCTGATCCTCTGAACATTCTAATTATCTATGTCCTGTTTCAGTCAATTACTATCATCCTGATCCTCTGTCTATTCTAATTATCTATGTCCTGTTTCAGTCAATTACTAGCATCCTGATCCTCTGTCCATTCTAGTTATCTATGTCCTGTTTCAGTCAATTACTATCATCCAGATCCTCTGTCCATTCTAATTATCTATGTCCTGTTTCAGTCAATTACTATCATCCTGATCCTCTGTCTATTCTAATTATCTATGTCCTGTTTCAGTCAATTACTATCATCCTGATCCTCTGAACATTCTAATTATCTATGTCCTGTTTCTGTCAATTATTATCATCCTGACCCTCTGTCTATTCTAATTATCTATGTCCTGTTTCAGTCAGTTACTATCATCCTGATCGTCTGAACATTCTAATTATCTATGTCCTATTTCAGTCAATTACTATCATCCTGATCCTCTGTCTATTCTAATTATCTATGTCCTGTTTCAGTCAATTACTATCATCTTGATCCTCTGAACATTCTAATTATCTATGTTCTATTTCAGTCAATTAATATCATCCTGATCATCTTTCCATTCTAATTATCTATGTCCTGTTTCAGTCAATTACTATCATCCTGATCCTCTGTAGATTCTGGTTACCTATGTCCTGTTTCATTCAATTACTATCTTCCTGATCCTCTGAACATTCTAATTATCTATGTCCTGTTTCAGTCAATTACTATCATCTTGATCCTCTGAACATTCTAATTATCTATGTCCTGTTTCAGTCAATTACTATCATCCTGATCCTCTGTCCATTCTAATTATCTATGTCCTGTATCAGTCAATTACTATCTTCCTGATCCTCTGAACATTCTAATTATCTATGTCCTGTTTCAGTCAATTACTATCTTCCTGATCCTCTGAACATTCTAATTATCTATGTCCTGTTTCAGTCAATTACTATCATCCTGATCCTCTGCCCATTCTAATTATCTATGTCCTGTTTCAGTCAATTACTATCATCCTGATCCTCTGAACATTCTAATTATCTATGTCCTGTTTCAGTCAATTACTATCATCTTGATCCTCTGAACATTCTAATTATCTATGTTCTATTTCAGTCTATTAATATCATCCTGATCATCTGTCCATTCTAATTATCTATGTCCTGTTTCAGTCAATTACTATCATCCTGATCCTCTGTAGATTCTAGTTACCTATGTCCTGTTTCATTCAATTACTATCTTCCTGATCCTCTGAACATTCTAATTATCTATGTCCTGTTTCAGTCAATTACTATCATCTTGATCCTCTGAACATTCTAATTATCTATGTCCTGTTTCAGTCAATTACTATCATCCTGATCCTCTGTCCATTCTAATTATCTATGTCCTGTATCAGTCAATTACTATCTTCCTGATCCTCTGAACATTCTAATTATCTATGTCCTGTTTCAGTCAATTACTATCTTCCTGATCCTCTGAACATTCTAATTATCTATGTCCTGTTTCAGTCAATTGCTATCATCCTGATCCTCTGCCCTTTCTAATTATCTATGTCCTGTTTCAGTCAATTACTATCATCCTGATCCTCTGAACATTCTAATTATCTATGTCCTGTTTCAGTCAATTACTATCATCCTGATCCTCTGAACATTCTAATTATCTATGTCCTGTTTCAGTCAATTACTATCATCCTGATCCTCTGTCCATTCTAGTTATCTATGTCCTGTTTCAGTCAATTACTATCATCCAGATCCTCTGTCCATTCTAATTATCTATGTCCTGTTTCAGTCAATTACTATCATCCTGATCCTCTGTCTATTCTAATTATCTATGTCCTGTTTCAGTCAATTACTATCATCCTGATCCTCTGAACATTCTAATTATCTATGTCCTGTTTCAGTCAATTATTATCATCCTGATCCTCTGTCTATTCTAATTATCTATGTCCTGTTTCAGTCAATTACTATCATCCTGATCCTCTGAACATTCTAATTATCTATGTCCTATTTCAGTCAATTACTATCATCCTGATCCTCTGTCCATTCTAATTAACTATGTCCTGTTTCAGTCAATTACTATAATCCTGATCCTCTGTCCATTCTAATTATCTATGTCCTGTTTCAGTCAATTACTATCATCCTGATCCTCTGTCCATTCTAATTATCTATGTCCTATTTCAGTCAATTACTATCATCCTGATCCTCTGTCCAATCTAATTATCTCTGTCCTGTTTCAGTCAATTACGATCATCCTGACAGTCTGTACATTCTGCTAAATTATCAATGTCCTGTTTCAGTCAATCACTATCATCCTGACTGTCTGTACATTCTGCTAACCTATCAATGTCCTGTTTCAGTAATTTACTATCATCCTGATCCTCTGTCTATTCCAATTATCCATATCCTGTTTCAGTCAATTACTATCATCCTGATCCTCTGTCCATTCTAATTATCTATGTCCTGTTTCAGTCATTTGCTATCATCCTGATCCTCTGACCATTCTAATTATCTATCTCCTGTTTCAGTCAATTACTATCATCCTGATCCTCTGTCTATTCTAATTATCTATGTCCTGTTTCGTTCAATTACAATCATCCTGATCCTGTGTCAATTCTAATTATCTATGTGCTGTTTCAATTATTTACGATCATCCTGATCCTCTGCCTATTCTAATTATCTATTTCCAGTTTCAGTCAATTACTATCATCCTGACTGTCTATCCATTCTGCTAAATTATCAATGTCCTGTTTCAGTCATTTACTATCATCCTGACTGTCTATCCATTCTGCTAAACTATCCATGTCCTGTTTCAGTCAATTGATATCATCCTGATCCTCTGTCCATTCCAATTATCTATGTCCTATTTCACTCAATTACTATCATCCTGATCCTCTGTCCATTCTAATTATCTATGTCCTGTTTCAGTCAATTACTATCATCCAGATCCTCTGTCCATTCTAATTATCTATGTCCTGTTTCAGTCAATTACTATCATCCTGATCCTCTGTCCATTCTAATTATCTATGTGCTGTTTCAGTCAATTACTATCATCCTGATCCTCTGTCCATTCTAATTATCTATGTCCTGTTTCAGTCAATTGCTATCATCCAGATCCTCTGTCCATTCTAATTATCTATGTCCTTTTTCAGTCAATTACTATCATCCTGATCCTCTGTCTATTCTAATTATCTATGTCCTGTTTCAGTCAATTACTATCATCCTGATCCTCTGTCCATTCTAGTTATCTATGTCCTGTTTCAGTCAATTACTATCATCCAGATCCTCTGTCCATTCTAATTATCTATGTCCTGTTTCAGTCAATTACTATCATCCTGATCCTCTGTCTATTCTAATTATCTATGTCCTGTTTCAGTCAATTACTATCATCCTGATCCTCTGAACATTCTAATTATCTATGTCCTGTTTCTGTCAATTATTATCATCCTGATCCTCTGTCTATTCTAATTATCTATGTCCTGTTTCAGTCAGTTACTATCATCCTGATCCTCTGAACATTCTAATTATCTATGTCCTATTTCAGTCAATTACTATCATCCTGATCCTCTGTCTATTCTAATTATCTATGTCCTGTTTCAGTCAATTACTATCATCTTGATCCTCTGAACATTCTAATTATCTATGTTCTATTTCAGTCTATTAATATCATCCTGATCATCTGTCCATTCTAATTATCTATGTCCTGTTTCAGTCAATTACTATCATCCTGATCCTCTGTAGATTCTAGTTACCTCTGTCCTGTTTCATTCAATTACTATCTTCCTGATCCTCTGAACATTCTAATTATCTATGTCCTGTTTCAGTCAATTACTATCATCTTGATCCTCTGAACATTCTAATTATCTATGTCCTGTTTCAGTCAATTACTATCATCCTGATCCTCTGTCCATTCTAATTATCTATGTCCTGTATCAGTCAATTACTATCATCCTGATCCTCTGAACATTCTAATTATCTATGTCCTGTTTCAGTCAATTATTATCATCCTGATCCTCTGTCTATTCTAATTATCTATGTCCTGTTTCAGTCAATTACTATCATCCTGATCCTCTGAACATTCTAATTATCTATGTCCTATTTCAGTCAATTACTATCATCCTGATCCTCTGTCCATTCTAATTAACTATGTCCTGTTTCAGTCAATTACTATAATCCTGATCCTCTGTCCATTCTAATTATCTATGTCCTGTTTCAGTCAATTACTATCATCCTGATCCTCTGTCCATTCTAATTATCTATGTCCTATTTCAGTCAATTACTATCATCCTGATCCTCTGTCCAATCTAATTATCTCTGTCCTGTTTCAGTCAATTACGATCATCCTGACAGTCTGTACATTCTGCTAAATTATCAATGTCCTGTTTCAGTCAATCACTATCATCCTGACTGTCTGTACATTCTGCTAACCTATCAATGTCCTGTTTCAGTAATTTACTATCATCCTGATCCTCTGTCTATTCCAATTATCCATATCCTGTTTCAGTCAATTACTATCATCCTGATCCTCTGTCCATTCTAATTATCTATGTCCTGTTTCAGTCATTTGCTATCATCCTGATCCTCTGACCATTCTAATTATCTATCTCCTGTTTCAGTCAATTACTATCATCCTGATCCTCTGTCTATTCTAATTATCTATGTCCTGTTTCGTTCAATTACAATCATCCTGATCCTGTGTCAATTCTAATTATCTATGTGCTGTTTCAATTATTTACGATCATCCTGATCCTCTGCCTATTCTAATTATCTATTTCCTGTTTCAGTCAATTACTATCATCCTGACTGTCTATCCATTCTGCTAAATTATCAATGTCCTGTTTCAGTCATTTACTATCATCCTGACTGTCTATCCATTCTGCTAAACTATCCATGTCCTGTTTCAGTCAATTGATATCATCCTGATCCTCTGTCCATTCCAATTATCTATGTCCTATTTCACTCAATTACTATCATCCTGATCCTCTGTCCATTCTAATTATCTATGTCCTGTTTCAGTCAATTACTATCATCCAGATCCTCTGTCCATTCTAATTATCTATGTCCTGTTTCAGTCAATTACTATCATCCTGATCCTCTGTCCATTCTAATTATCTATGTGCTGTTTCAGTCAATTACTATCATCCTGATCCTCTGTCCATTCTAATTATCTATGTCCTGTTTCAGTCAATTGCTATCATCCAGATCCTCTGTCCATTCTAATTATCTATGTCCTTTTTCAGTCAATTACTATCATCCTGATCCTCTGTCTATTCTAATTATCTATGTCCTGTTTCAGTCAATTACTATCATCCTGATCCTCTGTCCATTCTAGTTATCTATGTCCTGTTTCAGTCAATTACTATCATCCAGATCCTCTGTCCATTCTAATTATCTATGTCCTGTTTCAGTCAATTACTATCATCCTGATCCTCTGTCTATTCTAATTATCTATGTCCTGTTTCAGTCAATTACTATCATCCTGATCCTCTGAACATTCTAATTATCTATGTCCTGTTTCTGTCAATTATTATCATCCTGATCCTCTGTCTATTCTAATTATCTATGTCCTGTTTCAGTCAGTTACTATCATCCTGATCCTCTGAACATTCTAATTATCTATGTCCTATTTCAGTCAATTACTATCATCCTGATCCTCTGTCTATTCTAATTATCTATGTCCTGTTTCAGTCAATTACTATCATCTTGATCCTCTGAACATTCTAATTATCTATGTTCTATTTCAGTCTATTAATATCATCCTGATCATCTGTCCATTCTAATTATCTATGTCCTGTTTCAGTCAATTACTATCATCCTGATCCTCTGTAGATTCTAGTTACCTCTGTCCTGTTTCATTCAATTACTATCTTCCTGATCCTCTGAACATTCTAATTATCTATGTCCTGTTTCAGTCAATTACTATCATCTTGATCCTCTGAACATTCTAATTATCTATGTCCTGTTTCAGTCAATTACTATCATCCTGATCCTCTGTCCATTCTAATTATCTATGTCCTGTATCAGTCAATTACTATCTTCCTGATCCTCTGAACATTCTAATTATCTATGTCCTGTTTCAGTCAATTACTATCTTCCTGATCCTCTGAACATTCTAATTATCTATGTCCTGTTTCAGTCAATTACTATCATCCTGATCCTCTGCCCATTCTAATTATCTATGTCCTGTTTCAGTCAATTACTATCATCCTGATCCTCTGAACATTCTAATTATCTATGTCCTGTTTCAGTCAATTACTATCATCCTGATCCTCTGAACATTCTAATTATCTATGTCCTGTTTCAGTCAATTACTATCATCCTGATCCTCTGTCCATTCTAATTATCTATGTCCTGTATCAGTCAATTACTATCATCGTGATCCTCTGTCCATTCAAATTATCTATGTCCTGTTTCAGTCAATTACTATCATCCTGATCCTCTGTCCATTCTAATTATCTATGTCCTGTTTCAGTCAATTACTATCATCCTGATCCTCTGAACATTCTAATTATCTATGTCCTCCTTCAGTCAATTACTATCATCCTGGTCCTCTGAACATTCAAATTATCTATGTCCTGTTTCAGTCAATTACTATCATCCTGATCCTCTGAACATTCTAATTATCTATGTCCTCCTTCAGTCAATTACTATCATCCTGGTCCTCTGAACATTCAAATTATCTATGTCCTGTTTCAGTCAATTACTATCATCCTGATCCTCTGTCCATTCTAATTATCTATGTCCTGTTTCAGTCAATTACTATCATCCTGATCCTCTGAACATTCTAATTATCTATGTCCTCCTTCAGTCAATTACTATCATCCTGGTCCTCTGAACATTCAAATTATCTATGTCCTGTTTCAGTCAATTACTATCATCCTGATCCTCTGTCCATTCTAATTATCTATGTCCTGTTTCAGTCAATTACTATCATCCTGATCCTCTGAACATTCTAATTATCTATGTCCTGTTTCAGTCAATTACTATCATCCTGATCCTCTGTACATTCTAATTATCTATGTCCTGTTTCAGTCAATTACTGTCCTCCTGATACTCTGTCCATTCTAATTATCTATGTCCTGTATCAGTCAATTACTATCATCCTGATCCTCTGTCCATTCTAATTATCTATGTCCTGTTTCAGTCAATTACTATCATCCTGATCCTCTGTCCATTCTAATTATCTATGTCCTGTTTCAGTCAAATACTATCATCCTGATAATCTGTCCATTCTAATTATCTATGTCCTATTTCAGTCAATTACTATCATCCTGATCCACTGTCCATTCTAATTATCTATGTCCTGTTTCAGTCAATTACTATCATCCAGATCCTCTGTCCATTCTAGTTATCTATGTCCTGTTTCAGTCAATTACTATCATCCTGATCCTCTGTCCATTCTAATTGCCTATGTCCTATTTCAGTCAATTACTATCATCCTGATCCTCTGTCCATTCTAATTATCTATGTCCTATTTCAGTCAATTACTATCATCCTGATCCTCTGTCTATTCTAATTATCTATGTCCTGTTTCAGTCAATTACTATCATCCTGATCCTCTGTCCATTCTAATTATCTATGCCCTGTTTCAGTCAATTACTGTCATCCTGATACTCTGTCCATTCTAATTATCTATGTCCTGTTTCAGTCAATTACTATCATCCTGATCCTCTGTCCATTCTAATTATCTATGCCCTGTTTCAGTCAATTACTGTCATCCCGATACTCTGTCCATTCTAATTATCTATGCCCTGTTTCAGTCAATTACTATCATCCTGATCCTCTGTCCATTCTAATTATCTATGTCCTTTGTCAGTCAATTACTATCATCCTGATCCTCTGTCCATTCTAGTTATCTATGTCCTGTTTCAGTCAATTACTATCATCCCTATCCTCTGTCCATTCTAATTATCTATGTCCTATTTCAGTCAATTACTATCATCCTGATCCTCTGTCCATTCTAATTATCTATGTCCTGTTTCAGTCAATTACTATCATCCTGATCCTCTGTCCATTCTAATTATCTATGTCCTGTTTCAGTCAATTACTATCATCCTGATCCTCTGTCCATTCTAATTATCTATGTCCTATTTCAGTCAATTACTATCATCCTGATCCTCTGTCTATTCTAATTATCTATGTCCTGTTTCAGTCAATTACTATCATCCTGATCCACTGTCCATTCTATTTATCTATGTCCTATTTCAGTCAATTATTATCATCCTGATCCTCTGTCCATTCTAATTATCTATGCCCTGTTTCAGTCAATTACTGTCATCCTGATCCTCTGTCCATTCTAATTATCTATGTCCTGTTTCAGTCAATTACTATCATCCTGATCCTCTGAACATTCTAATTATCTATGTCCTATTTCAGTCAATTAATATCATCCTGATCATCTGTCCATTCTAATTATCTATGTCCTGTTTCAGTCAATTACTATCATCCTGATCCTCTGTCCATTCTAGTTACCTATGTCCTGTTTCAGTCAATTACTATCATCCTGATCCTCTGAACATTCTAATTATCTATGTCCTGTTTCAGTCAATTACTATCATCCTGATCCTCTGAACATTCTAATTATCTATGTCCGGGTACTGCCTGTGTGGAGTTTACAAGTTCTCCCTGTGTCTGCGTGGTTTTTCTCCGGGTGCTCCGGTTTCCTCCCACAAGCCAAAAGACTTGCAGGTTGATAGGTAAATTGGCCATTATAAATTGTCACTAGTATAGGTAGGTGGTAGGGAAATATAGGGACAGGTGGGGATGTTTGGTAGGAATATGGGATTAGAGTAGGATTAGTATAAATGAGTGGTTGATGTTCGGCACAGACTCGGTGGGCCGAAGGGCCTGTTTCAGTGCTGTATCTCTAATCTAAAAAAATCTAATCTAATCCTGATCCTCTGAACATTCTAATTATCTATGTCCTGCTTCAGTCAATTACTATCATCCTGATCCTCTGTCCATTCTAATTATCTATGTCCTATTTCAGTCAATTACTATCATCCTGATCCTCTGTCCATTCTAATTATCTATGTCCTGTTTCAGTCAATTACTGTCCTCCTGATACTCTGTCCATTCTAATTATCTATGTCCTGTATCCGTCAATTACAATCATCCTGATCCTCTCTCCATTCTAATTATCTATGTCCTGTTTCAGTCAATTACTATCATCCTGATCCTCTGTCCATTCTAATTATCTATGTCCTATTTCAGTCAATTACAATCTTCCTGATACTCTGTCCATTCGAATTATCTATGTCCTGTTTCAGTCAATTACTATCATCCTGATCCTCTGTCCATTCTAGTTATCTATGTCCTGTTTCAGTCAATTACTATCATCCTGATCCTCTGTCCATCCTAATTATCTGTGTCCTATTTCAGTCAATTACTATCATCCTGATCCTCTGTCTATTCTAATTATCTATGTCCTGTTTCAGTCAATTACTATCATCCTGATCCTCTGTCCATTCTAATTATCTATGCCCTGTTTCAGTCAATTACTGTCATCCTGATACTCTGACCATTCTAATTATCTATGTCCTGTTTCAGTCAATTACTATCATCCTGATCCTCTGTCCATTCTAATTATCTATGCCCTGTTTCAGTCAATTACTGTCATCCCGATACTCTGTCCATTCTAATTATCTATGTCCTGTATCACTCAATTACTCTCATCCTGATCCTCTGTCCATTCTAATTATCTATGTCCTGTTTCAGTCAATTACTATCATCCTGATCCTCTGTCCATTCTAATTATCTATGTCCTATTTCAGTCAATTACTATCATCCTGATCCTCTGTCCATTCTAATTATCTATGTCCTGTTTCAGTCAATTACTGTCCTCCTGATACTCTGTCCATTCTAATTATCTATGTCCTGTATCCGTCAATTACAATCATCCTGATCCTCTCTCCATTCTAATTATCTATGTCCTGTTTCAGTCAATTACTATCATCCTGATCCTCTGTCCATTCTAATTATCTATGTCCTATTTCAGTCAATTACAATCTTCCTGATCCTCTGTCCATTCGAATTATCTATGTCCTGTTTCAGTCAATTACTATCATCCTGATCCTCTGTCCATTCTAGTTATCTATGTCCTGTTTCAGTCAATTACTATCATCCTGATCCTCTGTCCATTCTAATTATCTGTGTCCTATTTCAGTCAATTACTATCATCCTGATCCTCTGTCTATTCCAATTATCTATGTCCTGTTTCAGTCAATTACTATCATCCTGATCCTCTGTCCATTCTAATTATCTATGCCCTGTTTCAGTCAATTACTGTCATCCTGATACTCTGTCCATTCTAATTATCTATGTCCTGTTTCAGTCAATTACTATCATCCTGATCCTCTGTCCATTCTAATTATCTATGCCCTGTTTCAGTCAATTACTGTCATCCCGATACTCTGTCCATTCTAATTATCTATGTCCTGTATCAGTCAATTACTCTCATCCTGATCCTCTGTCCATTCTAATTATCTATGTCCTGTTTCAGTCAATTACTATCATCCTGATCCTCTGTCCTTTCTAATTATCTAAGTCCTGTTTCAGTCAAATACAATCATCCTGATAATCTGTCCATTCTAATTATCTTTGTCCTATTTCAGTCAATTACTATCATCCTGATCCACTGTCCATTCTAATTATCTATGTCCTGTTTCAGTCAATTACTATCATCCTGATCCTCTGTCCTTTCTAATTATCTATGTCCTGTTTCAGTCAATTACTGTCATCCTGATCCTCTGTCCATTCTAATTATCTATGTCCTGTTTCAGTCAATTACTGTCATCCTCATCCTCTGTCCATTCTAATTATCGATGTCCTGTTTCAGTCAATTACTATCATCCTGATCCTCTGCCCTTTCCAATTATCTATGTCCTGTTTCAGTCAATTACTATCATCCTGATCCTCTGTCCATTCTAATTATCTATGTCCTGTTTCAGTCAATTACTATAATCCTAATCCTCTGTATATTCTAATTATCTATGTCCTGTTTCAGTCTATTACTATCATCCTCATCCTCTGTCCATTCTAATTGTCTATGTCCTGTTTCAGTCAATTACTATCCTCCAGATCCTCTGTCCTTTCTAATTATCTATGTCCTATTTCTGTCAATTACTATCATCCTGATCCTCTGTCCATTCTAATTATCTATGTCTTGTTTCAGTCAATTACTATCATCCTGATCCTCTGTCTATTCTAATTATCTATGTCCTCTTTCAGTCAATTACTGTCATCCTCATCCTCTTTCTATTCTAATTATCTATGTCCTGTTTCACTCAATTACTATCATCCTGATCCTCTGCCTATTCTAATTATCTAAGTCCTTTTTCAGTCGATTACTATCATCCTGACTTTCTGTCCATTCTGCTAACCTTTCAATGCACTGTTTCAGTCAATTACTATCATCCTGACTCTCTGTCCATTCTGCTAACCTGTCAATGTCCTGTTTCAGTCAATTACTATCATCCTGATTCTCTGTCCATTCTGCTAACCTATCAATGTCCTGTTTCAGTCAATTACTATCATCCTGACTCTCTGTCCATTCTACAAACCTATCAATGTCCTGTTTCAGTCAATTACTATCATCCAGACTTTCTGTCGATTCTGCTAACCTTTCAATGTCCTGTTTCAGTCAATTAATATCATCCTGATCCTCTGTCCTTTCTAATTATCTATGTCCTGTTTCAGTCAAATACAATCATCCTGATAATCTGTCCATTCTAATTATCTATGTCCTATTTCAGTCAATTACTATCATCCTGATCCACTGTCCATTCTAATTATCTATGTCCTGTTTCAGTCAATTACTATCATCCTGATCCTCTGTCCTTTCTAATTATCTATGTCCTGTTTCAGTCAATTACTGTCATCCTGATCCTCTGTCCATTCTAATTATCTATGTCCTGTTTCAGTCAATTACTGTCATCCTCATCCTCTGTCCATTCTAATTATCGATGTCCTGTTTCAGTCAATTACTATCATCCTGATCCTCTGCCCTTTCTAATTATCTATGTCCTGTTTCAGTCAATTACTATCATCCTGATCCTCTGTCCATTCTAATTATCTATGTCCTGTTTCAGTCAATTACTATCATCCTGATCCTCTGTCTATTCTAATTATCTATGTCCTGTTTCAGTCAATTACTATCATCCTCATCCTCTGTCCATTCTAATTATCTATGTCCTGTTTCAGTCAATTACTATCATCCAGATCCTCTGTCCTTTCTAATTATCTATGTCCTATTTCTGTCAATTACTATCATCCTGATCCTCTGTCCATTCTAATTATCTATGTCTTGTTTCAGTCAATTACTATCATCCTGATCCTCTGTCTATTCTAATTATCTATGTCCTCTTTCAGTCAATTACTGTCATCCTCATCCTCTTTCTATTCTAATTATCTATGTCCTGTTGCACTCAATTACTATCATCCTGACTGTCTGTCCATTCTGCTAACCTTTCAATGCACTGTTTCAGTCAATTACTATCATCCTGACTCTCTGTCCATTCTGCTAACCTGTCAATGTCCTGTTTCAGTCAATTACTATCATCCTGATTCTCTGTCCATTCTGCTAACCTATCAATGTCCTGTTTCAGGCAATTACTATCATCCTGACTCTCTGTCCATTCTACAGACCTATCAATGTCCTGTTTCAGTCAATTACTATCATCCAGACTTTCTGTCGATTCTGCTAACCTTTAAATGTCCTGTTTCAGTCAATTAATATCATCCTGATCCTTTGTCCATTCTAATTAACTATGTCCTGTTTCGGTCAATTACTATAATCCTGATCCTCTGTCCATTCTAATTATCTATGTCCTGTTTCAGTCAATTACTATCATCCTGATCCTCTGTCCATTCTAATTATCTATGTCCTATTTCAGTCAATTACTATCATCCTGATCCTCTGTCCAATCTAATTATCTCTGTCCTGTTTCAGTCAATTACGATCGTCCTGACAGTCTGTACATTCTGCTAAATTATCAATGTCCTGTTTCAGTCAATCACTATCATCCTGACTGTCTGTACATTCTGCTAACCTATCAATGTCCTGTTTCAGTAATTTACTATCATCCTGATCCTCTGTCTATTCCAATTATCCATGTCCTGTTTCAGTCAATTACTATCATCCTGATCCTCTGTCCATTCTAATTATCTATGTCCTGTTTCAGTCATTTGCTATCATCCTGATCCTCTGTCCATTCTAATTATCTTTGTCCTGTTTCAGTCAATTACTATCATCCTGATCCTGTGTCAATTCTAATTATCTATGTCCTGTTTCATTTATTTACGATCATCCTGATCCTCTGCCTATTCTAATTATCTATTTCCTGTTTCAGTCAATTGCTATCATCCTGACTGTCTATCCATTCTGCTAAATTATCAATGCCCTGTTTCAGTCATTTACTATCATCCTGACTGTCTATCCATTCTTCTAAACTATCCATGTCCTGTTTCAGTCAATTGATATCATCCTGATCCTCTGTCCATTCCAATTATCTATGTCCTATTTCACTCAATTACTATCATCCTGACTGTCTGTCCATTCTGCTAACCTTTCAATGCACTGTTTCATTCGATTACTATCATCCTGACTCTCTGTCCATTCTGCTAACCTGTCAATGTCCTGTTTCAGTCAATTACTATCATCCTGATTCTCTGTCCATTCTACAAACCTATCAATGTCCTGTTTCAGTCAATTGCTATCATCCAGACTTTCTGTCGATTCTGCTAACCTTTCAATGTCCTGTTTCAGTCAATTAATATCATCCTGATCCTCTGTCCATTCTAATTATCTATGTCCTGTTTCAGTCAATTACTATCATCCTGATCCTCTGTCCTTTCTAATTATCTATGTCCTGTTTCAGTCAAATACAATCATCCTGATAATCTGTCCATTCTAATTATCTATGTCCTATTTCAGTCAATTACTATCATCCTGATCCACTGTCCATTCTAATTATCTATGTCCTGTTTCAGTCAATTACTATCATCCTGATCCTCTGTCCTTTCTAATTATCTATGTCCTGTTTCAGTCAATTACTGTCATCCTGATCCTCTGTCCATTCTAATTATCTATGTCCTGTTTCAGTCAATTACTGTCATCCTCATCCTCTTTCTATTCTAATTATCTATGTCCTGTTTCACTCAATTACTATCATCCTGATCCTCTGCCTATTCTATTTATCTAAGTCCTGTTTCAGTCGATTACTATCATCCTGACTGTCTGTCCATTCTGCTAACCTTTCAATGCACTGTTTCAGTCAATTACTATCATCCTGACTCTCTGTCCATTCTGCTAACCTGTCAATGTCCTGTTTCAGTCAATTACTATCATCCTGATTCTCTGTCCATTCTGCTAACCTATCAATGTCCTGTTTCAGTCAATTACTATCATCCTGACTCTCTGTCCATTCTACAAACCTATCAATGTCCTGTTTCAGTCAATTACTATCATCCAGACTTTCTGTCGATTCTGCTAACCTTTCAATGTCCTGTTTCAGTCAATTAATATCATCCTGATCCTCTGTCCTTTCTAATTATCTATGTCCTGTTTCAGTCAAATACAATCATCCTGATAATCTGTCCATTCTAATTATCTATGTCCTATTTCAGTCAATTACTATCATCCTGATCCACTGTCCATTCTAATTATCTATGTCCTGTTTCAGTCAATTACTATCATCCTGATCCTCTGTCCTTTCTAATTATCTATGTCCTGTTTCAGTCAATTACTGTCATCCTGATCCTCTGTCCATTCTAATTATCTATGTCCTGTTTCAGTCAATTACTGTCATCCTCATCCTCTGTCCATTCTAATTATCGATGTCCTGTTTCAGTCAATTAATATCATCCTGATCCTCTGCCCTTTCTAATTATCTATGTCCTGTTTCAGTCAATTACTATCATCCTGATCCTCTGTCCATTCTAATTATCTATGTCCTGTTTCAGTCAATTACTATCATCCTGATCCTCTGTCTATTCTAATTATCTATGTCCTGTTACAGTCAATTACTATCATCCTCATCCTCTGTCCATTCTAATTATCTATGTCCTGTTTCAGTCAATTACTATCATCCAGATCCTCTGTCCTTTCTAATTATCTATGTCCTATTTCTGTCAATTACTATCATCCTGATCCTCTGTCCATTCTAATTATCTATGTCTTGTTTCAGTCAATTACTATCATCCTGATCCTCTGTCTATTCTAATTATCTATGTCCTCTTTCAGTCAATTACTGTCATCCTCATCCTCTTTCTATTCTAATTATCTATGTCCTGTTTCAGTCAATTACTATCATCCTGACTGTCTGTCCATTCTGCTAACCTTTCAATGCACTGTTTCAGTCAATTACTATCATCCTGACTCTCTGTCCATTCTGCTAACCTGTCAATGTCCTGTTTCAGTCAATTACTATCATCCTGATTCTCTGTCCATTCTGCTAACCTATCAATGTCCTGTTTCAGTCAATTACTATCATCCTGACTCTCTGTCCATTCTACAGACCTATCAATGTCCTGTTTCAGTCAATTACTATCATCCAGACTTTCTGTCGATTCTGCTAACCTTTCAATGTCCTGTTTCAGTCAATTAATATCATCCTGATCCTCTGTCCATTCTAATTAACTATGTCCTGTTTCGGTCAATTACTATAATCCTGATCCTCTGTCCATTCTAATTATCTATGTCCTGTTTCAGTCAATTACTATCATCCTGATCCTCTGTCCATTCTAATTATCTATGGCCTATTTCAGTCAATTACTATCATCCTGATCCTCTGTCCAATCTAATTATCTCTGTCCTGTTTCAGTCAATTACGATCGTCCTGACAGTCTGTACATTCTGCTAAATTATCAATGTCCTGTTTCAGTCAATCACTATCATCCTGACTGTCTGTACATTCTGCTAACCTATCAATGTCCTGTTTCAGTAATTTACTATCATCCTGATCCTCTGTCTATTCCAATTATCCATGTCCTGTTTCAGTCAATTACTATCATCCTGATCCTCTGTCCATTCTAATTATCTATGTCCTGTTTCAGTCATTTGCTATCATCCTGATCCTCTGTCCATTCTAATTATCTTTGTCCTGTTTCAGTCAATTACTATCATCCTGATCCTCTGTCTATTCTAATTATCTATGTCCTGTTTCGTTCAAATACAATCATCCTGATCCTGTGTCAATTCTAATTATCTATGTCCTGATTCATTTATTTACGATCATCCTGATCCTATGCCTATTCTAATTATCTATTTCCTGTTTCAGTCAATTGCTATCATCCTGACTGTCTATCCATTCTGCTAAATTATCAATGTCCTGTTTCAGTCATTTACTATCATCCTGACTGTCTATCCATTCTTCTAAACTATCATGTCCTGTTTCAGTCAATTGATATCATCCTGATCCTCTGTCCATTCCAATTATCTATGTCCTATTTCACTCAATTACTATCATCCTGACTGTCTGTCCATTCTGCTAACCTTTCAATGCACTGTTTCAGTCAATTACTATCATCCTGACTCTCTGTCCATTCTGCTAACCTGTCAATGTCCTGTTTCAGTCAATTACTATCATCCTGATTCTCTGTCCATTCTGCTAACCTATCAATGTCCTGTTTCAGTCAATTACTATCATCCTGACTCTCTGTCCATTCTACAAACCTATCAATGTCCTGTTTCAGTCAATTACTATCATCCAGACTTTCTGTCGATTCTGCTAACCTTTCAATGTCCTGTTTCAGTCAATTAATATCATCCTGATCCTCTGTCCATTCTAATTATCTATGTCCTGTTTCAGTCAATTACTATCATCCTGATCCTCTGTCCTTTCTAATTATCTATGTCCTGTTTCAGTCAAATACAATCATCCTGATAATCTGTCCATTCTAATTATCTATGTCCTATTTCAGTCAATTACTATCATCCTGATCCACTGTCCATTCTAATTATCTATGTCCTGTTTCAGTCAATTACTATCATCCTGATCCTCTGTCCTTTCTAATTATCTATGTCCTGTTTCAGTCAATTACTGTCATCCTGATCCTCTGTCCATTCTAATTATCTATGTCCTGTTTCAGTCAATTACTCTCATCCTCATCCTCTGTCCATTCTGATTATCGATGTCCTGTTTCAGTCAATTACTATCATCCTGATCCTCTGCCCTTTCTAATTATCTATGTCCTGTTTCAGTCAATTACTATCATCCTGATCCTCTGTCCATTCTAATTATCTTTGTCCTGTTTCAGTCAATTACTATCATCCTGATCCTCTGTCTATTCTAATTATCTATGTCCTGTTTCAGTCAATTACTATCATCCTCATCCTCTGTCCATTCTAATTATCTATGTCCTGTTTCAGTCAATTACTATCATCCAGATCCTCTGTCCATTCTAATTATCGATGTCCTATTTCTGTCAATTACTATCATCCTGATCCTCTGTCCATTCTAATTATCTATGTCTTGTTTCAGTCAATTACTATCATCCTGATCCTCTGTCCAATCTAATTATCTCTGTCCTGTTTCAGTCAATTACGATCGTCCTGACAGTCTGTACATTCTGCTAAATTATCAATGTCCTGTTTCAGTCAATCACTATCATCCTGACTGTCTGTACATTCTGCTAACCTATCAATGTCCTGTTTCAGTAATTTACTATCATCCTGATCCTCTGCCTATTCCAATTATCCATGTCCTGTTTCAGTCAATTACTATCATCCTGATCCTCTGTCCATTCTAATTATCTATGTCCTGTTTCAGTCATTTGCTATCATCCTGATCCTCTGTCCATTCTAATTATCTTTGTCCTGTTTCAGTCAATTACTATCATCCTGATCCTCTGTCTATTCTAATTATCTATGTCCTGTTTCGTTCAAATACAATCATCCTGATCCTGTGTCAATTCTAATTATCTATGTCCTGTTTCATTTATTTACGATCATCCTGATCCTCTGCCTATTCTAATTATCTATTTCCTGTTTCAGTCAATTGCTATCATCCTGACTGTCTATCCATTCTGCTAAATTATCAATGTCCTGTTTCAGTCATTTACTATCATCCTGACTGTCTATCCATTCTGCTAAACTATCCATGTCCTGTTTCAGTCAATTGATATCATCCTGATCCTCTGTCCATTCCAATTATCTATGTCCTATTTCACTCAATTACTATCATCCTGACTGTCTGTCCATTCTGCTAACCTTTCAATGCACTGTTTCAGTCAATTACTATCATCCTGACTCTCTGTCCATTCTGCTAACCTGTCAATGTCCTGTTTCAGTCAATTACTATCATCCTGATTCTCTGTCCATTCTGCTAACCTATCAATGTCCTGTTTCAGTCAATTACTATCATCCTGACTCTCTGTCCATTCTACAAACCTATCAATGTCCTGTTTCAGTCAATTACTATCATCCAGACTTTCTGTCGATTCTGCTAACCTTTCAATGTCCTGTTTCAGTCAATTAATATCATCCTGATCCTCTGTCCATTCTAATTATCTATGTCCTGTTTCAGTCAAATACAAACATCCTGATAATCTGTCCATTCTAATTATCTATGTCCTATTTCAGTCAATTACTATCATCCAGATCCTCTGTCCATTCTAATTATCTATGTCTTGTTTCAGTCAATTACTATCATCCTGATCCACTGTCCATTCTAATTATCTATGTCCTGTTTCAGTCAATTATTGTCATCCTGATCCTCTGTCCATTCTAATTATCTATGTCCTGTTTCAGTCAATTACTATCATCCAGATCCTCTGTCCATTCTAATTATCTATGTCTTGTTTCAGTCAATTACTATCATCCTGATCCTCTGTCTATTCTAATTATCTATGTCCTCTTTCAGTCAATTACTGTCATCCTCATCCTCTTTCTATTCTAATTATCTATGTCCTGTTTCACTCAATTACTATCATCCTGATCCTCTGCCTATTCTAATTATCTAAGTCCTGTTTCAGTCAATTACTATCATCCTGACTGTCTGTCCATTCTGCTAACCTTTCAATGCACTGTTTCAGTCAATTACTATCATCCTGACTCTCTGTCCATTCTGCTAACCTGTCAATGTCCTGTTTCAGTCAATTACTATCATCCTGATTCTCTGTCCATTCTGCTAACCTATCAATGTCCTGTTTCAGTCAATTACTATCATCCTGACTCTCTGTACATTCTACAAACCTATCAATGTCCTGTTTCAGTCAATTACTATCATCCAGACTTTCTGTCGATTCTGCTAACCTTTCAATGTCCTGTTTCAGTCAATTAATATCATCCTGATCCTCGGTCCATTCTAATTAACTATGTCCTGTTTCGGTCAATTACTATAATCCTGATCCTCTGTCCATTCTAATTATCTATGTCCTGTTTCAGTCAATTACTATCATCCTGATCCTCTGTCCATTCTAATTATCTATGTCCTATTTCAGTCAATTACTATCATCCTGATCCTCTGTCCAATCTAATTATCTCTGTCCTGTTTCAGTCAATTACGATCGTCCTGACAGTCTGTACATTCTGCTAAATTATCAATGTCCTGTTTCAGTCAATCACTATCATCCTGACAGTCTGTACATTCTGCTAACCTATCAATGTCCTGTTTCAGTAATTTACTATCATCCTGATCCTCTGTCTATTCCAATTATCCATGTCCTGTTTCAGTCAATTACTATCATCCTGATCCTCTGTCCATTCTAATTATCTATGTCCTGTTTCAGTCATTTGCTATCATCCTGATCCTCTGTCCATTCTAATTATCTTTGTCCTGTTTCAGTCAATTACTATCAGCCTGATCCTCTGTCTATTCTAATTATCTATGTCCTGTTTCGTTCAAATACAATCATCCTGATCCTGTGTCAATTCTAATTATCTATGTCCTGTTTCATTTATTTACGATCATCCTGATCCTCTGACTATTCTAATTATCTATTTCCTGTTTCAGTCAATTGCTATCATCCTGACTGTCTATCCATTCTGCTAAATTATCAAAGTCCTGTTTCAGTCATTTACTATCATCCTGACATTCTATCCATTCTGCTAAACTATCCATGTCCTGTTTCAGTCAATTGATATCATCCTGATCCTCTGTCCATTCCAATTATCTATGTCCTATTTCACTCAATTACTATCATCCTGACCTCTGTCCATTCTAATTATCTATGTCCTGTTTCAGTCAATTACTATCATCCAGATCCTCTGTAGATTCTAATTATCTATGTCCTGTTTCAGTTAATTACTATCATCCTGATCCTCTGTCCATTCTAATTATCTATGTGCTGTTTCAGTCAATTACTATCATCCTGATCCTCTGTCCATTCTAATTATCTATGTCCTGTTTCAGTCAATTACTATCATCCAGATCCTCTGTCCATTCTAATTATCTATGTCCTGTTTCAGTCAATTACTATCATCCTGATCCTCTGTCCATTCTAATTATCTATGTGCTGTTTCAGTCAATTACTATCATCCTGATCCTCTGTCTATTCTAATTATCTATGTCCTGTTTCAGTCAATTACTATCATCCTGATCCTCTGTCTATTCTAATTATCTATGTCCTGTTTCAGTCAATTACTATCATCCTGATCCTCTGAACATTCTAATTATCTATGTCCTGTTTCAGTCAATTATTATCATCCTGATCCTCTGTCTATTCTAATTATCTATGTCCTGTTTCAGTCAATTACTATCATCCTGATCCTCTGAACATTCTAATTATCTATGTCCAAATTCAGTCAATTGCTATCATCCTGATCCTCTGTCTATTCTAATTATCTATGTCCTGTTTCAGTCAATTACTATCATCTTGATCCTCTGAACATTCTAATTATCTATGTTCTATTTCAGTCAATTAATATCATCCTGATCATCTGTCCATTCTAATTATCTATGTCCTGTTTCAGTCAATTACTATCATCCTGATCCTCTGTCCATTCTAATTATCTATGTCCTGTTTCAGTCAATTACTATCATCTTGATCCTCTGAACATTCTAATCATCTATGTCCTGTTTCAGTCAATTACTATCATCCTGATCCTCTGTCCATTCTAATTATCTATGTCCTGTATCAGTCAATTACTATCATCCTGATCCTCTGTCCATTCTAATTATCTATGTCCTGTTTCAGTCAATTACTATCATCCTGATCCTCTGAACATTTTAATTATCTATGTCCTGTTTCAGTCAATTACTATCATACTGATCCTCTGAACATTCTTATTATCTATGTCCTGTTTCAGTCAATTACTATCATCCTGATCCTCTGTCCATTCTAATTATCTATGTCCTGTATCAGTCAATTACAATCATCCTGATCCTCTGTCCATTCCAATTATCTATGTCCTATTTCACTCAATTACTATCATCCTGACCTCTGTCCATTCTAATTATCTATGTCCTGTTTCAGTCAATTACTATCATCCAGATCCTCTGTAGATTCTAATTATCTATGTCCTGTTTCAGTTAATTACTATCATCCTGATCCTCTGTCCATTCTAATTATCTATGTGCTGTTTCAGTCAATTACTATCATCCTGATCCTCTGTCCATTCTAATTATCTATGTCCTGTTTCAGTCAATTACTATCATCCAGATCCTCTGTCCATTCTAATTATCTATGTCCTGTTTCAGTCAATTACTATCATCCTGATCCTCTGTCCATTCTAATTATCTATGTGCTGTTTCAGTCAATTACTATCATCCTGATCCTCTGTCTATTCTAATTATCTATGTCCTGTTTCAGTTAATTACTATCATCCTGATCCTCTGTCCATTCTAATTATCTATGTGCTGTTTCAGTCAATTACTATCATCCTGATCCTCTGTCCATTCTAATTATCTATGTCCTGTTTCAGTCAATTACTATCATCCAGATCCTCTGTCCATTCTAATTATCTATGTCCTGTTTCAGTCAATTACTATCACCCTGATCCTCTGTCCATTCTAATTATCTATGTGCTGTTTCAGTCAATTACTATCATCCTGATCCTCTGTCTATTCTAATTATCTATGTCCTGTTTCAGTCAATTACTATCATCCTGACCTCTGTCCATTCTAATTATCTATGTCCTGTTTCAGTCAATTACTATCATCCAGATCCTCTGTAGATTCTAATTATCTATGTCCTGTTTCAGTTAATTACTATCATCCTGATCCTCTGTCCATTCTAATTATCTATGTGCTGTTTCAGTCAATTACTATCATCCTGATCCTCTGTCCATTCTAATTATCTATGTCCTGTTTCAGTCAATTACTATCATCCAGATCCTCTGTCCATTCTAATTATCTATGTCCTGTATCAGTCAATTACTATCATCCTGATCCTCTGTCCATTCTAATTATCTATGTCCTGTTTCAGTCAATTACTATCATCCTGATCCTCTGAACATTTTAATTATCTATGTCCTGTTTCAGTCAATTACTATCATACTGATCCTCTGAACATTCTTATTATCTATGTCCTGTTTCAGTCAATTACTATCATCCTGATCCTCTGTCCATTCTAATTATCTATGTCCTGTATCAGTCAATTACAATCATCCTGATCCTCTGTCCATTCTAATTATCTATGTCCTGTTTCAGTCAATTACTGTCCTCCTGATACTCTGTCCATTCTAATTATCTATGTCCTGTTTCAGTCAATTACTATCATCCTGATCCTCTGAACATTCTAATTATCTATGTCCTGCGTCAGTCAATTACTATCATCCTGGTCCTCGGAACATTCAAATTATCTATGTCCTGTTTCAGTCAATTACTATCATCCTGATCCTCTGAACATTCTAATTATCTATGTCCTGCTTCAGTCAATTAGTATCATCCTGATCCTCTGTCCATTCTAATTATCTATGTCCTGTTTCAGTCAATTACTATCATCCTGATCCTCTGAAAATTCTAATTATCTATGTCCTGTTTCAGTCAATTACTATCATCCTGATCCTCTGAACATTCTAATTATCTATGTCCTGTTTCAGTCAATTACTGTCCTCCTGATACTCTGTCCATTCTAATTATCTATGTCCTGTATCAGTCAATTACTATCATCCTGATCCTCTGTCCATTCTAATTATCTATGTCCTGTTTCAGTCAATTGCTATCATCCTGATCCTCTGTCCATTCTAATAATCTATGTCCTGTTTCAGTCAAATACTATCATCCTGATAATCTGTCCATTCTAATTATCTATGTCCTATTTCAGTCAATTACTATCATCCTGATCCTCTGTCCATTCTAATTATCTATGTCCTATTTCAGTCAATTACTATCATCCTGATCCTCTGTCCATTATAATTATCTATGTCCTATTTCAGTCAATTACTATCATCCTGATCCTCTGTCTATTCTAATTATCTATGTCCTGTTTCAGTCAATTACTATCATCCTGATCCTCTGTCCATTCTAATTATCTATGTCCTATTTCAGTCAATTACTATCATCCTGATCCTCTGTCTATTCTAATTATCTATGTCCTGTTTCAGTCAATTACTATCATCCTGATCCTCTGAACATTCTAATTATCTATGTCCTGTTTCAGTCAATTATTATCATCCTGATCCTCTGTCTATTCTAATTATCTATGTCCTATTTCAGTCAATTACTATCATCCTGATCCTCTGTCCATTCTAATTATCTATGTCCTATTTCAGTCAATTACTATCATCCTGATCCTCTGTCTATTCTAATTATCTATGTCCTGTTTCAGTCAATTACTATCATCCTGATCCTCTGAACATTCTAATTATCTATGTCCTGTTTCAGTCAATTATTATCATCCTGATCCTCTGTCTATTCTAATTATCTATGTCCTGTTTCAGTCAATTACTATCATCCTGATCCTCTGAACATTCTAATTATCTATGTCCTATTTCAGTCAATTGCTATCATCCTGATCCTCTGTCTATTCTAATTATCTATGTCCTGTTTCAGTCAATTACTATCATCTTGATCCTCTGAACATTCTAATTATCTATGTTCTATTTCAGTCAATTAATATCATCCTGATCATCCGTCCATTCTAATTATCTATGTCCTGTTTCAGTCAATTACTATCATCCTGATCCTCTGTCCATTCTAGTTACCTATGTCCTGTTTCAGTCAATTACTATCATTCTGATCCTCTGAACATTCTAATTATCTATGTCCTGTTTCAGTCAATTACTATCATCTTGATTCTCTGAACATTCTAATCATCTATGTCCTGTTTCAGTCAATTACTATCATCCTGATCCTCTGTCCATTCTAATTATCTATGTCCTGTATCAGTCAATTACTATCATCCTGATCCTCTGTCCATTCTAATTATCTATGTCCTGTTTCAGTCAATTACTATCATCCTGATCCTGTGAACATTTTAATTATCTATGTCCTGTTTCAGTCAATTACTATCATCCTGATCCTCTGAACATTCTAATTATCTATGTCCTGTTTCAGTCAATCACTATCATCCTGATCCTCTGTCCATTCTAATTATCTATGTCCTGTATCAGTCAATTACAATCATCCTGATCCTCTGTCCATTCTAATTATCTATGTCCTGTTTCAGTCAATTACTGTCCACCTGATACTCTGTCCATTCTAATTATCTATGTCCTGTTTCATTCAATTACTATCATCCTGATCCTCTGAACATTATAATTATCTATGTCCTGCTTCAGTCAATTACTATCATCCTGGTCCTCGGAACATTCAAATTATCTATGTCCTGTTTCAGTCAATTACTATCATCCTGATCCTCTGAACATTCTAATTATCTATGTCCTGCTTCAGTCAATTAGTATCATCCTGATCCTCTGTCCATTCTAATTATCTATGTCCTGTTTCAGTCAATTACTATCATCCTGATCCTCTGAAAATTCTAATTATCTATGTCCTGTTTCAGTCAATTACTATCATCCTGATCCTCTGAACATTCTAATTATCTATGTCCTGTTTCAGTCAATTACTGTCCTCCTGATACTCTGTCCATTCTAATTATCTATGTCCTGTATCAGTCAATTACTATCATCCTGATCCTCTGTCCATTCTAATTATCTATGTCCTGTTTCAGTCAATTACTATCATCCTGATCCTCTGTCCATTCTAATTATCTATGTCCTGTTTCAGTCAAATACTATCATCCTGATAATCTGTCCATTCTAATTATCTATGTCCTATTTCAGTCAATTACTATCATCCTGATCCTCTGTCTATTCTAATTATCTATGTCCTGTTTCAGTCAATTACTATCATCCTGATCCTCTGTCCATTCTAATTATCTATGTGCTGTTTCAGTCAATTACTATCATCCTGATCCTCTGTCCATTCTAATTATCTATGTCCTGTTTCAGTCAATTACTATCATCCAGATCCTCTGTCCATTCTAATTATCTATGTCCTGTTTCAGTCAATTACTATCATCCTGATCCTCTGTCCATTCTAATTATCTATGTGCTGTTTCAGTCAATTACTATCATCCTGATCCTCTGTCTATTCTAATTATCTATGTCCTGTTTCAGTCAATTACTATCATCCTGATCCTCTGTCTATTCTAATTATCTATGTCCTGTTTCAGTCAATTACTATCATCCTGATCCTCTGTCTATTCTAATTATCTATGTCCTGTTTTAGTCAATTACTATCATCCTGTTCCTCTGAGCATTCTAATTATCTATGTCCTGTTTCAGTCAATTATTATCATCCTGATCCTCTGAACATTCTAATTATCTATGTCCTGTTTCAGTCAATTACTATCATCCTGATCCTCTGTCTATTCTAATTATCTATGTCCTGTTTCAGTCAATTACTATCATCTTGATTCGCTGAACATTCTAATTATCTATGTTCTATTTCAGTCAATTAATATCATCCTGATCATCTGTCCATTCTAATTATCTATGTCCTGTTTCAGTCAATTACTATCATCCTGATCCTCTGTCCATTCTAGTTACCTATGTCCTGTTTCAGTCAATTACTATCATCTTGATTCGCTGAACATTCTAATTATCTATGTTCTATTTCAGTCAATTAATATCATCCTGAACATCTGTCCATTCTAATTATCTATGTCCTGTTTCAGTCAATTACTATCATCCTGATCCTCTGTCCATTCTAGTTACCTATGTCCTGTTTCAGTCAATTACTATAATTCTGATCCTCTGAACATTCTAATTATCTATGTCCTGTTTCAGTCAATTACTATCATCTTGATCCTCTGAACATTCTAATCATCTATGTCCTGTTTCAGTCAATTACTATCATCCTGATCCTCTGTCCATTCTAATTATCTATGTCCTGTATCAGTCAATTACTATCATCCTGATCCTCTGTCCATTCTAATTATCTATGTCCTGTTTCAGTCAATTACTATCATCCTGATCCTCTGAACATTTTAATTATCTATGTCCAGTTTCAGTCAATTACTATCATCCTGATCCTCTGAACATTCTAATTATCTATGTCCTGTTTCAGTCAATTACTATCATCCTGATCCTCTGTCCATTCTAATTATCTATGTCCTGTATCAGTCAATTACTATCATCCTGATCCTCTGTCCATTCTAATTATCTATGTCCTGTTTCAGTCAATTACTGTCCTCCTGATACTCTGTCCATTCTAATTATCTATGTCCTGTTTCAGTCAATTACTATCATCCTGATCCTCTGAACATTCTAATTATCTATGTCCTGCTTCAGTCAATTACTATCATCCTCGTCCTCTGAACATTCAAATTATCTATGTCCTGTTTCAGTCAATTATTTTCATCCTGATCCTCTGAACATTCTAATTATCTATGTCCTGCTTCAGTCAATTAGTATCATCCTGATCCTCTGTCCATTCTAATTACCTATGTCCTGTTTCAGTCAATTACTATCATCCTGATCCTCTGAACATTCTGATTATCTATGTCCTGTTTCAGTCAATTACTATCATCCTGATCCTCTGAACATTCTAATTATCTATATCCTGTTTCAGTCAATTACTGTCCTCCTGCTACTCTGCCCATTCTAATTATCTATGTCCTGTTTCAGTCAATTACTATCATCCTGATCTTCTGAACATTCTAATTATCTATTTCCTGCTTCAGTCAATTACTATCATCCTGGTCCTCTGAACATTCAAATTATCTATGTCCTGTTTCAGTCAATTACTATCATCCTGATCCTCTGAACATTCTAATTATCTATGTCCTGTTTCAGTCAATTACTATCATCTTGATCCTCTGAACATTCTAATCATCTATGTCCTGTTTCAGTCAATTACTATCATCCTGATCCTCTGTCCATTCTAATTATCTATGTCCTGTATCAGTCAATTACTATCATCCTGATCCTCTGTCCATTCTAATTATCTATGTCCGGTTTCAGTCAATTACTATCATCCTGATCCTCTGAACATTTTAATTATCTATGTCCTGTTTCAGTCAATTACTATCATCCTGATCCTCTGAACATTCTAATTATCTATGTCCTGTTTCAGTCAATTACTATCATCCTGATCCTCTGTCCATTCTAATTATCTATGTCCTGTATCAGTCAATTACAATCATCCTGATCCTCTGTCCATTCTAATTATCTATGTCCTGTTTCAGTCAATTACTGTCCTCCTGATACTCTGTCCATTCTAATTATCTATGTCCTGTTTCAGTCAATTACTATCATCCTGATCCTCTGAACATTATAATTATCTATGTCCTGCTTCAGTCAATTACTATCATCCTGGTCCTCGGAACATTCAAATTATCTATGTCCTGTTTCAGTCAATTACTATCATCCTGATCCTCTGAACATTCTAATTATCTATGTCCTGCTTCAGTCAATTAGTATCATCCTGATCCTCTGTCCATTCTAATTATCTATGTCCTGTTTCAGTCAATTACTATCATCCTGATCCTCTGAAAATTCTAATTATCTATGTCCTGTTTCAGTCAATTACTATCATCCTGATCCTCTGAACATTCTAATTATCTATGTCCTGTTTCAGTCAATTACTGTCCTCCTGATACTCTGTCCATTCTAATTATCTATGTCCTGTATCAGTCAATTACTATCATCCTGATCCTCTGTCCATTCTAATTATCTATGTCCTGTTTCAGTCAATTACTATCATCCTGATCCTCTGTCCATTCTAATTATCTATGTCCTGTTTCAGTCAAATACTATCATCCTGATAATCTGTCCATTCTAATTATCTATGTCCTATTTCAGTCAATTACTATCATCCTGATCCTCTGTCTATTCTAATTATCTATGTCCTGTTTCAGTCAATTACTATCATCCTGATCCTCTGTCCATTCTAATTATCTATGTCCTGTTTCAGTCAATTACTATCATCCTGATCCTCTGTCCATTCTAATTATCTATGTGCTGTTTCAGTCAATTACTATCATCCTGATCCTCTGTCCATTCTAATTATCAATGTGCTGTTTCAGTCAATTACTATCATCCTGATCCTCTGTCTATTCTAATTATCTATGTCCTGTTTCAGTTAATTACTATCATCCTGATCCTCTGTCTATTCTAATTATCTATGTGCTGTTTCAGTCAATTACTATCATCCTGATCCTCTGTCTATTCTAATTATCTATGTCCTGTTTCAGTCAATTACTATCATCCTGATCCTCTGAGCATTCTAATTATCTATGTCCTGTTTCAGTCAATTATTATCATCCTGATCCTCTGAACATTCTAATTATCTATGTCCTGTTTCAGTCAATTACTATCATCCTGATCCTCTGTCCATTCTAATTATCTATGTCCTGTTTCAGTCAATTACTATCATCTTGATCCTCTGTCTATTCTAATTATCTATGTCCTGTTTCAGTGAATTACTATCATCCTGATCCTCTGAACATTCTAATTATCTATGTCCTATTTCAGTCAATTACTATCATCCTGATCCTCTGTCTATTCTAATTATCTATGGCCTGTTTCAGTCAATTACTAGCATCTTGATTCGCTGAACATTCTAATTATCTATGTTCTATTTCAGTCAATTAATATCATCCTGATCATCTTTCCATTCTAATTATCTATGTCCTGTTTCAGTCAATTACTATCATCCTGATCCTCTGTCCATTCTAGTTACCTATGTCCTGTTTCAGTCAATTACTATAATTCTGATCCTCTGAACATTCTAATTATCTATGTCCTGTTTCAGTCAATTACTATCATCTTGATCCTCTGAACATTCTAATCATCTATGTCCTGTTTCAGTCAATTACTATCATCCTGATCCTCTGTCCATTCTAATTATCTATGTCCTGTATCAGTCAATTACTATCATTCAGATCCTCTGTCCATTCTAATTATCTATGTCCTGTTTCAGTCAATTACTATCATCCTGATCCTCTGAACATTTTAATTATCTATGTCCAGTTTCAGTCAATTACTATCATCCTGATCCTCTGAACATTCTAATTATCTATGTCCTGTTTCAGTCAATTACTATCATCCTGATCCTCTGTCCATTCTAATTATCTATGTCCTGTATCAGTCAATTGCTATCATCCTGATCCTCTGTCCATTCTAATTATCTATGTCCTGTTTCAGTCAATTACTGTCCTCCTGATACTCTGTCCATTCTAATTATCTATGTCCTGTTTCAGTCAATTACTATCATCCTGATCCTCTGAACATTCTAATTATCTATGTCCTGCTTCAGTCAATTACTATCATCCTGGTCCTCTGAACATTCAAATTATCTATGTCCTGTTTCAGTCAATTATTTTCATCCTGATCCTCTGAACATTCTAATTATCTATGTCCTGTTTCAGTCAATTACTATCATCCTGATCCTCTGAACATTCTAATTATCTATGTCCTGCTTCAGTCAATTACTATCATCCTGATCCTCTGAACATTCTAATTATCTATGTCCTGCTTCAGTCAATTACTATCATCCTGGTCCTCTGAACATTCAAATTATCTATGTCCTGTTTCAGTCAATTATTTTCATCCTGATCCTCTGAACATTCTAATTATCTGTGTCCTGTTTCAGTCAATTACTGTCATCCTGATCCTCTGAACATTCTAATTATCTATGTCCTGTTTCAGTCAATTACTGTCCTCCTGCTACTCTGCCCATTCTAATTATCTATGTCCTGTTTCAGTCAATTACTATCATCCTGATCCTCTGAACATTCTAATTATCTATGTCCTGTTTCAGTCAATTACTATCATCCTGATCCTCTGAACATTCTAATTATCTATGTCCTGTTTCAGTCAATTACTATCATCCTGATCCTCTGAACATTCTAATTATCTATGTCCTGCTTCAGTCAATTAGTATCATCCTGAACCTCTGTCCATTCTAATTATCTATGTCCTGTTTCAGTCAATTACTATCATCCTGATCCTCTGAACATTCTAATTAACTATGTCCTGTTTCAGTCAATTACTGTCCTCCTGATACTCTGTCCATTCTAATTATCTATGTCCTGTTTCAGTCAATTACTATCATCCTGATCCTCTGTCCATTCTAATTATCTATGTGCTGTTTCAGTCAAATACTATCATCCTGATAATCTCTCCATTCTAATTATCTATGTCCTATTTCAGTCAATTACTATCATCCTGATCCACTGTCCATTCTAATTATCTATGTCCTGTTTCAGTCAATTACTATCATCCAGATCCTCTGTCCATTGTAGTTATCTATGTCCTGTTTCAGTCAATTACTATCATCCTGATCCTCTGTCCATTCTAATTATCTATGTCCTATTTCAGTCAATTACTATCATCCTGATCCTCTGTCCATTCTAATTATCTATGTCCTATTTCAGTCAATTACTATCATCCTGATCCTCTGTCTATTCTAATTATCTATGTCCTGTATCAGTCAATTACTATCATCCTGATCCTCTGTCCATTCTAATTATCTATGCCCTGTTTCAGTCAATTACTGTCATCCTGATACTCTGTCCATTCTAATTATCTATGTCCTGTTTCAGTCAATGACTATCATCCTGATCCTCTGTCCATTCTAATTATCTATGCCCTGTTTCAGTCAATTACTGTCATCCCGATACTCTGTCCATTCTAATTATCTATACCCTGTTTCCGTCAATTACTATCATCCTGATCCTCTGTTCATTCTAATTATCTATGTCCTTTTTCAGTCAATTACTATCATCCTGATCCTCTGTACATTCTAGTTATCTATGTCCTGTTTCAGTCAATTACTATCATCCCTATCCTCTGTCCATTCTAATTATCTATGTCCTATTTCAGTCAATTAGTATCATCCTGATCCTCTGTCCATTCTAATTATCTATGTCCTGTTTCAGTTAATTACTATCATCCTGATCCTCTGTCCATTCTAATTATCTATGTCCTATTTCAGTCAATTACTATCATCCTGATCCTCTGTCCATTCTAATTATCTATGTCCTGTTTCAGTCAATTACTATCATCCTGATCCTCTGTCCATTCGAATTATCTATGTCCTTTTTCAGTCAATTACTATCATCCTGATCCTCTGTCTATTCTAATTATCTATGTCCTGTTTCAGTCAATTACTATCATCCTGATCCACTGTCCATTCTATTTATCTATGCCCAGTTTCAGTCAATTATTATCATCCTGATCCTCTGTCCATTCTAATTATCTATGCCCCGTTTCAGTCAATTACTGTCATCCTGATCCTCTGTCCATTCTAGTTACCTATGTCCTGTTTCAGTCAATTACTATCATCCTGATCCTCTGAACATTCAATTTATCTATGTCCTGTTTCAGTCAATTACTATCATCCTGATCCACTGAACATTCTAATTATCTATGTCCGGGTACTGCCTGTGTGGAGTTTGCAAGTTCTCCCTGTGTCTGCGTGGGTTTTCTCCGGGTGCTCCGGTTTCCTCCCACAAGCCAAAAGACTTGCAGGTTGATAGGTAAATAGGCCATTATAAATTGTCACTAGTATAGGTAGGTGGTAGGGAAATATAGGGACATGTGGGGATGTTTGGTAGGAATATGGGATAAGTGTAGGATTAGTATAAATGAGTGGTTGATGTTCGGCACAGACTCGGTGGGCCGAAGGGCCTGTTTCAGTGCTGTATCTCTAATCTAAAAAAATCTAATCTAATCCTGATCCTCTGAACATTCTAATTATCTATGTCCTGCTTCAGTCAATTACTATCATCCTGATCCTCTGAACATTCAAATTATCTATGTCCTGTTTCAGTCAATTACTATCATCCTGATCCTCTGAACATTCTAATTATCTATGTCCTGCTTCAGTCAATTAGTATCATCCTGATCCTCTGTCCATTCTAATTATCTATGTCCTGTTTCAGTTAATTACTATCATCCTGATCCTCTGTCCATTCTAATTATCTATGTCCTGTTTCAGTCAATTACTGTCCTCCTGACACTCTGTCCATTCTAATTATCTATGTCCTGTATCAGTCAATTACTATCATCCTGATCCTCTGTCCATTCTAATTATCTATGTCCTGTTTCAGTCAATTACTATCATCCTGATCCTCTGTCCATTCTAATTATCTATGTCCTGTTTCAGTCAAATACTATCATCCTGATAATCTGTCCATTCTAATTATCTATGTCCTATTTCAGTCAATTACTATCATCCTGATCCACTGTCTATTCTAATTATCTATGTCCTGTTTCAGTCAATTAATTTCATCCTGATCCTCTGTGCATTCTAATTATCTATGCCCTGTTTCAGTCAATTACTGTCATCCTGATACTCTGTCCATTCTAATTATCTATGTCCTGTTTCAGTCAATTACTATCATCCTGATCCTCTGTCCATTCTAATTATCAAAGCCCAGTTTCAGTCAATTACTGTCATCCCGATACTCTGTCCATTCTAATTATCTATGCCCTGTTTCAGTCAATTACTATCATCCTGATCCTCTGTCCATTCTAATTATCTATGTCCTTTTTCAGTCAATTACTATCATCCTGATCCTCTGTCCATTCTAATTATCTATGTCCTGTTTCAGTCAATTACAGTCCTCCTGATACTCTGTCCATTCTAATTATCTATGTCCTGTATCAGTCAATTAATATCATCCTGATCCTCTGTCCATTCTAATTATCTATGTCCTGTTTCAGTCAATTACTATCATCCTGATCCTCTGTCCATTCTAATTATCTATGTCCTGTTTCAGTCAAATACTATCATCCTGATAATCTGTCCATTCTAATTATCTATGTCCTATTTCAGTCAATTACTATCATCCTGATCCTCTGTCTATTCTAATTATCTATGTCCTGTTTCAGTCAATTACTATCATCCTGATCCTCTGTGCATTCTAATTATCTATGCCCTGTTTCAGTCAATTACTGTCATCCTGATACTCTGTCCATTCTAATTATCTATGTCCTGTTTCAGTCAATTACTATCATCCTGATCCTCTGTCCATTCTAATTATCTATGCCCTGTTTCAGTCAATTACTGTCATCCCGATACTCTGTCCATTCTAATTATCTGTGCCCTGTTTCAGTCAATTACTATCATCCTGATCCTCTGTCCATTCTAATTATCTATGTCCTTTTTCAGTCAATTACTATCATCCTGATCCTCTGTACATTCTAGTTATCTATGTCCTGTTTCAGTCAATTACTATCATCCTGATCCTCTGTCCATTCTAATTATCTATGTCCTGTTTCAGTCAATTACTATCATCCTGATCCTCTGTCCATTCTAATTATCTATGTCCTGTTTCAGTCAAATACTATCATCCTGATAATCTGTCCATTCTAATTATCTATGTCCTATTTCAGTCAATTACTATCATCCTGATCCTCTGTCTATTCTAATTATCTATGTCCTGTTTCAGTCAATTACTATCATCCTGATCCTCTGTCCATTCTAATTATCTATGCCCTGTTTCAGTCAATTACTGTCATCCTGATACTCTGTCCATTCTAATTATCTATGTCCTGTTTCAGTCAATTACTATCATCCTGATCCTCTGTCCATTCTAATTATCTATGCCCTGTTTCAGTCAATTACTGTCATCCCGATAATCTGTCCATTCTAATTATCTATGCCCTGTTTCAGTCAATTACTATCATCCTGATCCTCTGTCCATTCTAATTATCTATGTCCTATTTCAGTCAATTACTATCATCCTGATCCTCTGTACATTCTAGTTATCTATGTCCTGTTTCAGTCAATTACTATCATCCTGATCATCTGTCCATTCTAATTATCTATGTCCTGTTTCAGTCAATTACTATTATCCTGATCCTCTGTCCATTCTAATTATCTATGTCCTATTTCAGTCAATTACTATCATCCTGATCCTCTGTCTATTCTAATTATCCATGTCCTGTTTCAGTCAATTACTATCATCATGATCCTCTGTCCATTCTAATTATCTATGTCCTATTTCAGTCAATTACTATCATCCTGATCCTCTGTCCATTCTAATTTCTATGTCCTGTTTCAGTCAATTACTATCATCCTGATCCTCCGAACATTCTAATTATCTATGTCCTTTTTCATCAATTACTATCATCCTGATCCTCTGTACATTCTAGTTATCTATGTCCTGTTTCAGTCAATTACTATCATCCTGATCCTCTGTCCATTCTAATTATCTATGTCCTGTTTCAGTCAATTACTGTCCTCCTGATACTCTGTCCATTCTAATTATCTATGTCCTGTTTCAGTCAATTACTATCATCCTGATCCTCTGTCCATTCTAATTATCTATGTCCTGTTTCAGTCAATTACTATCATCCTGATCCTCTGTCCATTCTAATTATCTATGTCCTATTTCAGTCAATTACTATCATCCTGATCCTCTATACATTCTAGTTATCTATGTCCTGTTTCAGTCAATTACTATCATCCTGATCCTCTGTCCATTCTAATTATCTATGTCCTGTTTCAGTCAATTACTATCATCCTGATCCTCTGTCCATTCTAATTATCTATGTCCTGTTTCAGTCAATTACTATCATCCTGATCCTCTGAACATTCTAATTATCTATGTCCTGTTTCAGTCAATTACTATCATCCTGAACCTCTGTCCATTCTAATTATCTATGTCCTATTTCAGTCAATTGCTATCATCCTGATCCTCTGTCTATTCTAATTATCCATGTCCTGTTTCAGTCAATTACTATCATCATGATCCTCTGTCCATTCTAATTATCTATGTCCTATTTCAGTCAATTACTATCATCCTGATCCTCTGAACATTCTAATTTCTATGTCCTGTTTCAGTCAATTACTATCATCCTGATCCTCTGAACATTCTAATTATCTATGTCCTTTTTCAGTCAATTTCTATCATCATGATCCTCTGTACATTCTAATTATCTATGCCTTATTTCAGTCAATTACTATCATCCTGATCCTCTGTCCATTCTAATTATCTATGTCCTGTTTCAGTCAATTATTGTCCTCCTGATACTCTGTCCATTCTAATTATCTATGTCCTGTATCAGTCAATTACTATCATCCTGATCCTCTGTCCATTCTAATTATCTATGTCCTGTTTCAGTCAATTACTATCATTCTGATCCTCTGTCCATTCTAATTATCAATGTCCTGTTTCAGTCAATTACTATCATCCTTAATTCTGTCCATTCTAATTATCTATGTCCTATTTCAGTCAATTACTATCATCCTGATCCTCTGTCCATTCTAATTATCTATGTCCTATTTCAGTCAATTACTATCATCCTGATCCTCTATACATTCTAGTTAGCTATGTCCTGTTTCAGTCAATTACTATCATCCTGATCCTCTGTCCATTCTAATTATCTATGTCCTATTTCAGTAAATTACTATCATCCTGATCCTCTGTCCATTCTAATCATCTATGTCCTGTATCAGTCAATTCCTATTATCCTGATCCTCTGTCCATTCTAATTATCTATGTCCTGTTTCAGTCAATTACTATCATCCTGATCCTCTGAACATTCTAATTATCTATGTCCTGCTTCAGTCAATTACTATCATCCTGATCCTCTGAACATTCAAATTATCTATGTCCTGTTTCTGTCAATTACTATCATCCTGATCCTCTGAACATTCTAATTATCTATGTCCTGCTTCAGTCAATTAGTATCATCCTGATCCTCTGTCTATTCTAATTATCTATGTCCTGTTTCAGTCAATTATTATCATCCTGATCCTCTGTCCATTCTAATTATCTATGTCCTGTTTCAGTTAATTACTATCATCCTGATCCTCTGTCTATTCTAATTATCTATGTCCTGTTTCAGTCAATTATTATCATCCTGATCCTCTGTCCATTCTAATTATCTATGTCCTGTTTCAGTCAATTACTATCATCCTGATCCTCTGTCCATTCTAATTATCTATGTCCTGTTTCAGTTAATTACTATCATCCTGAACCTCTGTCCATTCTAATTATCAATGTCCTATTTCAGTCAATTACTATCATCCTGATCCTCTGTCCATTCTAATTATCTATGTCCTGTTTCAGTCAATTACTGTCATCCTGATACTCTGTCCATTCTAATTATCTATGTCCTGTTTCAGTCAATTACTATCATCCTGATCCTCTGAACATTCTAATTATCTATGTCCTATTTCAGTCAATTAATATCATCCTGATCATCTGTCCATTCTAATTATCTATGTCCTGTTTCAGTCAATTACTATCATCCTGATCCTCTGTCCATTCTAGTTACCTATGTCCTGTTTCAGTCAATTACTATCATCCTGATCCTCTGAACATTCAAATTATCTATGTCCTGTTTCAGTCAATTACTATCATCCTGATCCTCTGAACATTCTAATTATCTATGTCCGGGTACTGCCTGTGTGGAGTTTGCAAGTTCTCCCTGTGTCTGCGTGGGTTTTCTCCGGGTGCTCCGGTTTCCTCCCACAAGCCAAAAGACTTGCAGGTTGATAGGTAAATTGGCCATTATAAATTGTCACTAGTATAGGTAGGTGGTAGGGAAATATAGGGACAGGTGGGGATGTTTGGTAGGAATATGGGATTAGTGTAGGATTAGTATAAATGAGTGGTTGATGTTCGGCACAGACTCGGTGGGCCGAAGGGCCTGTTTCAGTGCTGTATCTCTAATCTAAAAAAATCTAATCTAATCCTGATCCTCTGAACATTCTAATTATCTATGTCCTGCTTCAGTCAATTACTATCATCCTGATCCTCTGAACATTCAAATTATCTATGTCCTGTTTCAGTCAATTACTATCATCCTGATCCTCTGAACATTCTAATTATCTATGTCCTGCTTCAGTCAATTAGTATCATCCTGATCCTCTGTCCATTCTAATTATCTATGTCCTGTTTCAGTTAATTACTATCATCCTGATCCTCAGTCCATTCTAATTATCTATGTCCTGTTTCAGTCAATTACTGTCCTCCTGATACTCTGTCCATTCTACTTATCTATGTCCTGTATCAGTCAATTACTACCATCCTGATCCTCTGTCCATTCTAATTATCTATGTCCTGTTTCAGTCAATTACTATCATCCTGATCCTCTGTCCATTCTAATTATCTATGTCCTGTTTCAGTCAAATACTATCATCCTGATAATCTGTCCATTCTAATTATCTATGTCCTATTTCAGTCAATTACTATCATCCTGATCCTCTGTCTATTCTAATTATCTATGTCCTGTTTCAGTCAATTAATTTCATCCTGATCCTCTGTGCATTCTAATTATCTATGTCCTGTTTCAGTCAATTACTATCATCCTGATCCTCTGTCCATTCTAATTATCTATGCCCTGTTTCAGTCAATTACTGTCATCCCGATACTCTGTCCATTCTAATTATCTATGCCCTGTTTCAGTCAATTACTATCATCCTGATCCTCTGTCCATTCTAATTATCTATGTCCTTTTTCAGTCAATTACTACCACCCTCATCCTCTGTCCATTCTAATTATCTATGCCCTGTTTCAGTCAATTACTGTCCTCCTGATACTCTGTCCATTCTAATTATCTATGTCCTGTATCAGTCAATTACTATCATCCTGATCCTCTGTCCATTCTAATTATCTATGTCCTGTTTCAGTCAATTACTATCATCCTGATCCTCTGTCCATTCTAATTATTTATGTCCTGTTTCAGTCAAATACTATCATCCTGATAATCTGTCCATTCTAATTATCTATGTCCTGTTTCAGTCAATTACTATCATCCTGATCCTCTGTGCATTCTAATTATCTATGCCCTGTTTCAGTCAATTACTGTCATCCTGATACTCTGTCCATTCTAATTATCTATGTCCTGTTTCAGTCAATTACTATCATCCTGATCCTCTGTCCATTCTAATTATCTATGCCCTGTTTCAGTCAATTACTGTCATCCCGATACTCTGTCCATTCTAATTATCTGTGCCCTGTTTGAGTCAATTACTATCATCCTGATCCTCTGTCCATTCTAATTATCTATGTCCTTTTTCAGTCAATTACTATCATCCTGATCCTCTGTACATTCTAGTTATCTATGTCCTGTTTCAGTCAATTACTATCATCCTGATCCTCTGTCCATTCTAATTATCTATGTCCTGTTTCAGTCAATTACTATCATCCTGATCCTCTGTCCATTCTAATTATCTATGTCCTGTTTCAGTCAAATACTATCATCCTGATAATCTGTCCATTCTAATTATCTATGTCCTATTTCAGTCAATTACTATCATCCTGATCCTCTGTCTATTCTAATTATCTATGTCCTGTTTCAGTCAATTACTATCATCCTGATCCTCTGTCCATTCTAATTATCTATGCCCTGTTTCAGTCAATTACTGTCATCCTGATACTCTGTCCATTCTAATTATCTATGTCCTGTTTCAGTCAATTACTATCATCCTGATCCTCTGTCCATTCTAATTATCTATGCCCTGTTTCAGTCAATTACTGTCATCCCGATAATCTGTCCATTCTAATTATCTATGCCCTGTTTCAGTCAATTACTATCATCCTGATCCTCTGTCCATTCTAATTATCTATGTCCTATTTCAGTCAATTACTATCATCCTGATCCTCTGTACATTCTAGTTATCTATGTCCTGTTTCAGTCAATTACTATCTTCCTGATCATCTGTCCATTCTAATTATCTATGTCCTGTTTCAGTCAATTACTATCATCCTGATCCTCTGTCCATTCTAATTATCTATGTCCTATTTCTGTCAATTGCTATCATCCTGATCCTCTGTCTATTCTAATTATCCATGTCCTGTTTCAGTCAATTACTATCATCATGATCCTCTGTCCATTCTAATTATCTATGTCCTTTTTCAGTCAATTACTATCATCCTGATCCTCTGTCCATTCTAATTTCTAAGTCCTGTTTCAGCCAATTACTATCAACCTGATCCTCTGAACATTCTAATTATCTATGTCCTTTTTCAGTCAATTACTATCATCCTGATCCTCTGTACATTCTAGTTATCTATGTCCTGTTTCAGTCAATTACTATCATCCTGATCCTCTGTCCATTCTAATTATCTATGTCCTGTTTCAGTCAATTACTGTCCTCCTGATACTCTGTCCATTCTAATTATCTATGTCCTGTTTCAGTCAATTACTATCATCCTGATCCTCTGTCCATTCTAATTATCTATGTCCTGTTTCAGTCAATTACTATCATCCTGATCCTCTGTCCATTCTAATTATCTATGTCCTATTTCAGTCAATTACTATCATCCTGATCCTCTATACATTCTAATTATCTATGTCCTGTTTCAGTCAATTACTATCATCCTGATCCTCTGTCCATTCTAATTATCTATGTCCTGTTTCAGTCAATTACTATTATCCTGATCCTCTGTCCATTCTAATTATCTATGTCCTGTTTCAGTCAATTACTATCATCCTGATCCTCTGAACATTCTAATTATCTATGTCCTGTTTCAGTCAATTACTATCATCCTGAACCTCTGTCCATTCTAATTATCTATGTCCTATTTCAGTCAATTACTATCATCCTGATCCTCTGTCTATTCTAATTATCCATGTCCTGTTTCAGTCAATTACTATCATCATGATCCTCTGTCCATTCTAATTATCTATGTCCTATTTCAGTCAATTACTATCATCCTGATCCTCTGTCCATTCTAATTTCTATGTCCTGTTTCAGTCAATTACTATCATCCTGATCCTCTGAACATTCTAATTATCTATGTCCTTTTTCAGTCAATTACTATCATCCTGATCCTCTGTACATTCTAGTTATCTATGTCCTGTTTCAGTCAATTACTATCATCCTGATCCTCTGTCCATTCTAATTATCTATACCCTATTTCAGTCAATTACTATCATCCTGATCCTCTGTCCATTCTAATTATCTATGTCCTGTTTCTGTCAATTATTGTCCTCCTGATACTCTGTCCATTCTAATTATCTATGTCCTGTATCAGTCAATTACTATCATCCTGATCCTCTGTCCATTCTAATTATCTATGTCCTGTTTCTGTCAATTACTATCATCCTGATCCTCTGTCCATTCTAATTATCAATGTCCTGTTTCAGTCAATTACTATCATCCTTAATTCTGTCCATTCTAATTATCTATGTCCTATTTCAGTCAATTACTATCATCCTGATCCTCTGTCCATTCTAATTATCTATGTCCTGTATCAGTCAATTCCTATTATCCTGATCCTCTGTCCACTCTAATTATCTATGTCCTGTTTCAGTCAATTACTATCATCCTGATCCTCTGAACATTCTAATTATCTATGTCCTGCTTCAGTCAATTACTATCATCCTGATCCTCTGAACATTCAAATTATCTATGTCCTGTTTCAGTCAATTACTATCATCCTGATCCTCTGAACATTCTAATTATCTATGTCCTGCTTCAGTCAATTAGTATCATCCTGATCCTCTGTCCATTCTAATTATCTATGTCCTGTTTCAGTTAATTACTATCATCCTGATCCTCTGTCTATTCTAATTTTCTATGTCCTGTTTCAGTCAATTATTATCATCCTGATCCTCTGTCCATTCTAATTATCTATGTCCTGTTTCAGTCAATTACTATCATCCTGATCCTCTGTCCATTCTAATTATCTATGTCCTGTTTCAGTTAATTACTATCATCCTGAACCTCTGTCCATTCTAATTATCAATGTCCTATTTCAGTCAATTACTATCATCCTGATCCTCTGTCCATTCTAATTATCTATGTCCTGTTTCAGTCAATTACTGTCATCCTGATACTCTGTCCATTCTAATTATCTATGTCCTGTTTCAGTCAATTACTATCATCCTGATCCTCTGAACATTCTAATTATCTATGTCCTATTTCAGTCAATTAATATCATCCTGATCATCTGTCCATTCTAATTATCTATGTCCTGTTTCAGTCAATTACTATCATCCTGATCCTCTGTCCATTCTAGTTACCTATGTCCTGTTTCAGTCAATTACTATCATCCTGATCCTCTGAACATTCAATTTATCTATGTCCTGTTTCAGTCAATTACTATCATCCTGATCCTCTGAACATTCTAATTATCTATGTCCGGGTACTGCCTGTGTGGAGTTTGCAAGTTCTCCCTGTGTCTGCGTGTGTTTTCTCCGGGTACTCCGGTTTCCTCCCACAAGTCAAAAGACTTGCAGGTTGATAGGTAAATTGGCCATTATAAATTGTCACTAGTATAGGTAGGTGGTAGGGAAATATAGGGACAGGTGGGGATGTTTGGTAGGAATATGGGATTAGTGTAGGATTAGTATAAATGAGTGGTTGATGTTCGGCACAGACTCGGTGGGCCGAAGGGCCTGTTTCAGTGCTGCATCTCTAATCTAAAAAAAGCTAATCTAATCCTGATCCTCTGAACATTCTAATTATCTATGTACTGCTTCAGTCAATTACTATCATCCTGATCCTCTGAACATTCAAATTATCTATGTCCTGTTTCAGTCAATTACTATCATCCTGATCCTCTGAACATTCTAATTATCTATGTTCTGCTTCAGTCAATTAGTATCATCCTGATCCTCTGTCCATTCTAATTATCTATGTCCTGTTTCAGTTAATTACTATCATCCTGATCCTCTGTCTATTCTAATTATCTATGTCCTGTTTCAGTCAATTACTATCATCCTGATCCTCTGTCCATTCTAATTATCTATGTCCTGTTTCAGTTAATTACTATCATCCTGATCCTCTGTCCATTCTATTTATCTATGTCCTATTTCAGTCAATTACTATCATCCTGATCCTCTGTCTATTCTAATTATCTATGTCCTGTTTCAGTCAATTACTGTCCTCCTGATACTCTCTCCATTCTAATTATCTATGGCCTTTGTCAGTCAATTACTATCATCCTGATCCTCTGCCCATTCTAATTATCTATGTCCTGTTTCAGTCAATTACTATCATCCTGATCCTCTGTCCATTCTAATTATCTATGTTCTGTTTCAGTCAAATACTATCATCCTGATAATCTGTCCATTCTAATTATCTATGTCCCATTTCATTCAATTATTATCATCCTGATCCTCTGTCCATTCGAATTATCTATGTCCTGTTTCAGTCAATTACTATCATCCTGATCCTCTGTCCATTCTAGTTATCTATGTCCTGTTTCAGTCAATTACTATCATCCTGATTCTCTGTCCATTCTAATTATCTATGTCCTGTTTCAGTCAATTACTATCATCCTGATCCTCTGTCCATTCTAATTATCTATGTCCTGTTTCAGTCAATTACTATCATCCTGATACTCTGTCCATTCTAATTATCTATGTCCTGTGTCAGTCAATTACTATCATCCTGATCCTCTGTCCATTCTAATTATCTATGTCCTGTTTCAGTCAATTACTATCATCCTGATCCTCTGTCCATTCTAGTTATCTATGTCCTGTTTCAGTCAATTACTGTCATCCTGATCCTCTGTCCATTCTAATTATCTGTGTCCTATTTCAGTCAATTACTATCATCCTGATTCTCTGTCCATTCTAATTATCTATGTCCTGTTTCAGTCAATTACTATCATCCTGATCCTCTGTCTATTCTAATTATCTATGTCCTGTTTCAGTCAATTACTATCATCCTGATCCTCTGTCTATTTTAATTATCTATGCCCTGTTTCAGTCAATTACTGTCATCCTGATACTCTGTCCATTCTAATTATCTATGTCCTGTTTCAGTCAATTACTATCATCCTGATCCTCTGTCGATTCTAATTATCTATGCCCTGTTTCAGTCAATTACTGTCATCCCGATACTCTGTCCATTCTAATTATCTATGCCCTGTTTCAGTCAATTACTATCATCCTGATCCTCTGTCCATTCTGATTATCTATGTCCTTTTTCAGTCAATTACTATCATCCTGATCCTCTGTACATTCTAGTTATCTATGTCCTGTTTCAGTCAATTACTATCATCCTGATCCTCTGTCCATTCTAATTATCTATGTCCTATTTCAGTCAATTACTATCATCCTGATCCTCTGTCCATTCTAATTATCTGTGTCCTGTTTCAGTCAATTACTATCATCCTGATCCAATGTCCATTCTAATTATCTATGTCCTGTTTCAGTCAATTACTATCATCCTGAACCTCTGTCCATTCTAATTATCTATGTCCTATTTCAGTCAATTACTATCATCCTGATCCTCTGAACATTCTAATTATCTATGTCCTGTTTCAGTCAATTACTATCATCATGATCCTCTGTCCATTCTAATTATCTATGTCCTATTTCAGTCAATTACTATCATCCTGATCCTCTGTCCATTCTAATTTCTATGTCCTGTTTCAGTCAATTACTATCATCCTGATCCTCTGAACATTCTAAT